>NC_040037.1:48362544-48389548 GCF_003713205.1 Coffea eugenioides | reverse complement strand
TGTCAGGAAAACTATGCTGTTATAACATCCTATCTGCCAACAAAAATCCCTTTTCTTGAAAATTGAAAGTGTCAGGATAGCTATAGTACAACATTAGGATATCGAATTCTATGCTGACACTTTTAATTGTCAGGATTTTTTTTTCTTTTTTTTTTTGATATAGAAGCAACCTGCAGGTAGTGCTCCCTGCTATACATTCCGTCAATCAGAAACCTAAAGGACTTGTAAAATTATCCCAAAGAACAGAATGCATATAGTAATTTAAAAGCAAAAGTCAATGCTCAAATATAATTTGTTGAACTAAAAGTCAGTAATAAGTACTAACATAGCAAATCCCTAACAAGTACAAACTTGAAAGATTCTCTTGTGGACAAACTAAAAGATCCTCATGTGCACAAACTAAAAGATTCTCTTCCCTAACAAGTAGAAAGAACTCGCAGCTTTAAGAAAGCGCCTCATGAAGACATGAGTAGGCACTGAAAGATTAAACTGCATGGGGTTGATCATTAAGCTCTCCTGCAGCGATGCTGATGAGGAGGAAAATTGTTGGACTTGCTCCATCTCCAAGAAAGATGTCTCATTGTCATTCAGACAGAGTTCATATATTTTGCAAGTGGAGAAAAAGAAGATCGGGATAACAAAACCGAAAGTAGAAACTTTTACATGATGAGTAACAACAAATCTATAGCAGTAAAAAGTTTCACATCATGAAAAGTCACTAGAAACTTTGACCAGTGACATGGAAAATCATTATATAAAAAGGTCAGAAACAATCTCCAACAGAGCTAGACAATTATTTTCTTCATGTATAATGTACAGGTAATAGTGAACATGAACTCTCAAAAAATGATGAAATTGCTAAGAGGAAACCATACATGACTAATACACGTGAAATATTCCCATACAATTTAAGTTCAAAACAAGATTACAGGATGTTGTAAACATGTAATACATCAACTTCATAACTCAACTTTAGTACAACTCCAATTAAATAATATTTGGCAAATTGGCATTCAAACGAATTAGCAAGTCTCCCAAAATATAGGTCCAAACCAAAATCTAGACAAGCAGAAAGAATATTGACCTTCATGTATCACATTCCAGAAGCTGAAGACTTTTCAAGCATAATATATTATATGCATTGTAATTAAACTTTAACAAGGCAACAAGATTGATGAAATATTTAAATCCAAACATACAAGTAGCAGCAAGAGATTGGTAAGCTTTCACCACTTAAAGGACCAAACACATACAAAATAAATACAATATAGCTATTACCTCAGAAATCTAGCTCTGTATGACCTCATTGAATGTGATTGAAATCTTTCCCTCACTTCAGCAATCACAGATCTGACCTGAAAATGTCTTGGCCATAAGAAAGCAAAAATAAGAGCTACTAAAACCAGTAAAAGAAAAATCATTCTCAGAAATCGTGAACTGTCTTCCAAAGACAAATTCCGCAATAAGGATAGGTACCAGAGTTTCAAAAACTAAAGGTGAAATGAATAAAGAAGTGAAGGCCATACTGATGTTAGCTTAGAGTATTCTGCGCTAGATAGTGATTCCACTGATGCATTCCCCAATAGATAGAGCTGTCACAGTTACATTATCAGGTAAGTATGTCAAGCAATGCACTATAAGCATCTGATAAGTGTAAAGATTTAGAGATCCAACATATTCTTTTCATTCATCAGTCAACTTAAGAGCAGGCTGGCACTACACAGGCATCATGAGACCGAAACTAGAGTTGAAGTTAAAAAAGTAATATCAATAAAATACGACTCACACTGCACAAACTCGCGTTTGAATTTATTCCTTAAAACAATACCTTGGACACAAAATTAAATTCAAGCATTCAACAAAGATTATGCAATTAACATCCGACATAAAGTCTACATACAAGGTCAACGGGTCACATGAAAAAACTGGCAGAAGTTTATTACGATTTCCACCAGTTCATCCTATCAATTTTGTAAATCTTAGTCATGAATCTCACTGTTGTGAAAGTCTTAAACATTGTTGTGACTCACTCTTCTTTTAATAATGTCAAGAACAAATAACTCTTTCAGATCAACAACTATCTAAAACTTAAAACTGAGTTTGGACTTAACATTAGGTGTAAAAAAAATGAAGCCAAAGGGCTGAAGCATTAGAAAGCTTGGAGTGACGCAATGCTATGTGAGTATTATAAAGCTTTCTCTGTACTAAAAAGAAAATAAAAGAAAAAAAAACATGCAGTGAGAGGAACTCCTAAATATGAAAGTTTTTAAATTCTTTCATGACCCCTCAGGACCAAGACCATTCCCATTACCCTTACCATTCTCTTCCTCCTCATCAGTATCGGTATGCCAAATGCTCTTAACGGCTTGGCGAGCCATGTCGATTGTGATTCCAGAGCCTAAAAACCCACCGGAAGCACGATCTTCTGCGATAAGTCCTAGCAAAAGATGCTGGGTATACACCATTTCTACCTCCAAAGCTTTCGCCTCCCTCTGGGAAAACATAACCGCTTTAATTGCTCTCTCAGTAAATTTCTCAAACACCCCAGCTACAATATACAACGATCGGTTTGACTTAGCTTTTCCAAGCGAAATAGAAATCATGGATTTGTCAGAAATCGAAATCCCAAAATAGGAAGAAGAGGAAGAACAGCTGGTGCTGGTGCTGGTACTGGTACAGCTGCTGGTGATTGTAGAAGGAAGATAGCTAGGGAAAAGAGAAATAACATTCCGGCAGCGGTGGTGGTGGCGGTTGTGGGGAGAAAGACGGCGGTGAGCTTGAGGAATGGAATGAACTGAAAGCGGAGATGATGAATCCTGTGGCTGATTCTTCCTTACTTTAACTGGTCACGGGAGCCAGAAAGAGCGAAGGGAAAGAAAGTGGAAGAAAGTCTCATTTAGTACATCGGTGGTCTATTATTTTCCAGGCTTCCTTTACCCATCTGCAATCGCCTTGCGCCATCTAAAAAAAGCTCCGGTCTTAACACCCCTACTTGGCCGAGAGATAATTTGCCGAGAGTTTAGTTTGCGGAGAGAGTGTTTTTTGTGAGAGAGATCAGAAGAAGCAAAATTTGACCGAGTGTTTTGGCCGGCAAATTGAAAATTTTGAATATTTCACAGCAAATAAATCTTCCGTCAATTCACTATGATGTTGTTTTGTGCCTTTCCTTTTTTTTGGTATATCTCACATTTTCTCAAATGTCATGATAGGTAATCTAAAAACACATTATTATTTTTATATCAGATAAAATAAAAAAAATTAGAGTGTATATTATTGAGTTAATAATAAGTGTCATAATAGTAGTGCTATAACGATACAAACTAGCAAGGGTCCTTATAAATATGTCACGAAAAGCCATTTTTGTTGTAGTGCCAATGGTTCAGCTGATCAAACAGGAGCAGCCTTGCCTTCGTTTTCTATCTCATTCACTTTCATTGGCTGCCTGTATTGTAAGAGCAACCATGACAAGAAGGGATATAGGCCATCAAAAACCCCACAGGAGAAAACAACTTATTTATGAGTGGTCATAGTCCAAAAACTTTTACCCAGAAAACAAAAGAAACAAATGGCGTGCCCACCTTCAGAGCCACTTGTATGCTAGGTGCCAATTGCCAACTTGACATGCCAATGTTTTGAAAAAAGAAAAGAAAAGAAAAGAAAAAGTAGTGAAAAATGTGCCATATGTAAAGAACAAAGAACAAAATTAAAAGAAACTTCGAACAAAATTGAAATTAAAGGAGTTGAGTGTTGTAAGTAAAAGAAAGAAACATAAATAACTATGATACGCCGTTGAAGCGTGAATAGAAGATAAATCTGATGCTCCAAAGTTATATCTCGCAATCTTTGTTTAGCAGTATTGTAAGAGAATAGGGGGACAAAGTGGGTAGAAATATAAGTTTGTGGGGAGAAAGGAAAAAAGAATACGCAAACGAAGTTGAGGATAAGAAGATGTCCAATTGAGTGGCTAACCAATCATCCACAGATATTTTGGTAAGTTTAAAAGTAAAGCATATAATTGGGAACTTTTGGTATCTCACTGCAGTTTTCTTTTAAAGTAATTTATGCACCATTAAAAAGAAATTAGTTACCGTTTCAATTGAAGGAAAGGAAAGGAAAAGAATGGATATTAGTGGAAAAGAAACAAGTTGAGAGTAGAACGACAAAAAGTTTAAAGAAACAATATTGCTGGGATTACTATCTTATCCATTCACATCGTAGTCGCCCAATTCACCATTTTTTCTTAAAGTGAAAGAAAAAGTATTTTATGCTTTTTCTGATCTGAAATAAATTTTAGTTTATTATACATAAAAAAGAATAGTTGTCGCGTAGATGCTTCGTGAATGTGCAAAATTTCAAGATACTTAATTCTGTTACCCAATTTGCCATGTTAATGTAGATTTTGTAGCATAATTAATTCTAATTGAAGATGGCTTTTGTTTAATTCTTCCTATACCATGTCCATAGTGGCTAAATTTATTTGCTCAATATTAATTCTAATCTTAAATCCTTTTTCTTTTCGTATCCATGATTCATTCATGGTATAGGATGAGGAGATGCTTATATCAGGTTAATAGCTAGGATAAATATTTTTTTTATGACATCTTGGCACACTGCAGCATAAAAGCAATTAAACCTAACAATCAAGATTTGGTCTAGAAAATGAATACTCAAAACCGTGTTTCATATAATTTTTCTAGAGATTTGAGTTAAATTATGCACCTATTTCTCTCTCTCATTGTTGTCTTAACCTGAAAATTGATATCTCTTGCACTTTATTTTCTTTTTTTTTTTTATGAAAAGTTTCAATTCTAGCTTCTAAAAGAAAATTTCATGTCTCAATTTCAGCAGCATCTCTCTCTTGCTCAAGATGTTCCTCTTTAAACTAAATTAGGTGAGATACAAATGCAGTAGAATAGTGTTATCATACGCAAATCTTGAAAGGAAATTTCTTGGTTGTTGATATCCCGAAGTATGTTTTGTTAATCATATGATGTATGTTTCTTTCCTTTACAAAAGCCTTTGATAGCATGTGGCTTTTTCATTTTCATTTTCATTTTCATATGATGATGCTAGCTATGTAGCTTTAAAGAAAAGCATCGATCTTCATCTCTCCCTTTAACTTTTTCCTCTAAAAGGTCTCAACGCATCCACACAAAGCCCATTCATTAGTTCTGGGGTGCTGCCAATAAAGATGCACGAAGAGTTGGGACGGTGTGATGTAGATTGCAAAATCTAGCAGAAACCAGAAAGATCACCTTTTTCTTTTCTACTTCTACGTGCATTCATTTTATAGTCCATGCATGCACTTGATACCTTGCCAAGGAATTCCACTTGTAGCAGCCCCAAAGACCGACAATTTGTTGCAAGGGGATTTACTTTACCTTCTCTCTCTCTCTCTATCTATTCAACATGTACTTGAGAAAATATCGTGTGATGCTTTTCATTTGTCACAGATATTGCTATATTCTGGAGCTCAAGATAGTCCCGCTAGTAAGTCGTACCAGTACATCTTACTGTGACAACAGCAAATGGCACTGAATGATTAAGAGAGAAGAGGGAGGGCCAGTTTGAACTCAGCTGTTAACGAGTTCAGGTCCACTTCTTCAGCAAACTCATGGTAGAAGAAAATGGGCAGGAAGGGATGGTTATTACAGGAATTCACTAATGACATTTTGGCTTGAACAGTGAAGAGGTGATTTTTGGTGGGTAGTTGAACCGACCAGAATCAGGCTCCTCTGAGATGAAGTGAGGTGTATTTGCTTGTTCGAAGTGAATGGCGGGGCTTCTCCCCTGGGATCACTGCGACGCTCAAGTTAGTATGAGAACGAGAGAAATAATAGTATCGTCAAATGAACAGTGTGCTTACTTGTTGGGTGTACATGAGAGGTATTTATAGAGCGGGAGTGGATGGTAGGAAGGAGAGCTCATGCTAGCGGGACCCATGTTCTGCCATTACGGCTCTGTTCCAGGCCAGGAGGTCTGACTCTGACACTGTAGCCGCCTGGGCAGGGTGACGGGGAGTCCTGCATAAAGGTCAGTGCTTTTCAGATAAAGCACTGGTCCCGGGTGATGTCAGGTGGCTTGACATCATCAGCGTACAGCTGAGGTGGAGGTGTCGAGGTCACCTACACGGTAGACTAGGGATCCGGCCGAGCTCAGGGGTTACGCCCAAGACACGGATGAGTTCTGATAAGGGACGAGGTGGGTTCACCTCGGACATGCGGGGTGGCCGAGGTGAGCATCCTCAAACAGCATGCACCATCCCTCATGCATTTCTGACACTAATTTCATGGGCTTTTGGAAAAACAAAATGGAAAAGAAAAAGGTTCAAATCGTAGTCAAGATACCTTCGTCTAATGCAAGGATGTTAATGTCTTTTGACTAACAAAATCTTTGTCATTTGGAACGTTTAGCATTTACCACCATTTTGTAGATTAAACTACTGCAAAAATTATGTTAGCGATTATACTGCAAGACGCACTAAATGTGAGGGACTATATTGCAAATCACAGTCTCAGACTACAAATGTCTTTTAGCTAACTAATATCTTAGGAGTTACGGCCGCCAGTTGAGAGAGTAAAGTGGAATAAAAATAATGTTCTAGGCCATATCACCAAACACGCCAAATGCTATGGTATTTATTATGTTTAATCCATTCTGATGCCAAAGGGTAAAAGTTGCAAAATGTCAATCCGGATGAATCTTTTTCTTTTTTTTTTTCAATTATTTACTTTCATTTTTCTGGATTAATTCGTGAACATTACATGCATTTGGAAACTACAGCATTTGCAAACATGAGGCTTGACTACTAGTATAAATAAGCAGCTCCACTAGCTAAGTCCTCATCATCACTTCATCCACTGAAGCAAATTAGTACCAATACTATAGTAGTCACAATACTACAGTAGTCTCGTTTGAAACCAATGGCCTCTTCAGGGTTTGCCATCGTTCTCTTTGTCATTGCCCTCATGTTTCCTACATCCCTTTTTGGTGCACACACTCCATCTTCTTCATTTACTGCGTTGAATCAGCTCAAATATTGGTCAGAAAATGTCCAAGGTACCATGCCTGGAAATCTTCTGTCCAAACTATCTCCATTGAATAAGGAGCAAGCTGAACATTTCACTTCATTAGTGTCCAAGAAAAATCTTCCATTCAATGCAAATCATTGTTCTCTTGCAAACCTAGCTTGTTCGCCCAAATCATTCGTTAATAATTTGATACACAATATTTTTTATGGCTATGGCAGAATTAGCCCATCTCATGTGCAGCATGTTGATCCCTCTTCTTTCCTCAGAATCTCGCTTCTCAAACAAGGAAGCATGGTACATCTCCCAGACTTGGAAAACCAATTACCTCAACATTCATTTCTTCCTTCTCAAATTGCATCAAAGATCTCTATTGCAGAAAATGACCTACAAAAACTATTTCCTCAATCCTTGAAAAACCCACAAACAAAAGATGCAATTCAATCTACCATTGTTTATTGCAACACTCCTGCTCTTAAGGATGAGATTCAGAGCTGTGTAAAATCCCTTGAAGATATGGTTGAATTTGCAAAGACTGCAACAGGTAACAACCATTTGGTCGCATTGACTTCAAAAAACACGAAGGGTTCTGGAAAAGATTTGATAGTTGGACAGATGAAAAAGCTTAAATTTGGGAAAACTGTGTCATGTCATGAATTATTTCTTCCTTTTTCAACATATTTCTGCCATTTGCTGTCCAAAACTGAAGTTTATGCAGTGGATGTTCTTGAACCTAAGACTAAAATTCCAATTAATACAGTCACTGTGATATGTCATATGGATACTTCAGACTGGTCCCCTAATCACGTGGCCTTTAAGGTATTGAAAACCTCTCCTGGCCAAAGTGAAGCATGCCATTGGATATCTCAAAATGATCTCATTTTCATTTCTCAAGAAGATAACTAATCAGACTATCAAGCGCTGCTATACATGGATTTGTAGTAAGTAGCTGTTATTCTCTACTTGATCAAGTGTTCATATGTATCTATTTGGTTTGTGAGTGCTTTTTCAACCAAGATAGTGGGAGTAAAATTCTGATGTCTTGTAATTAAGTTTGAGTTTGAGTGGATTTGTAAACCAAGATGTGTAATATATGACATCATCTCTGTGACCGTATTATACTATGGATTAAGTTTGGGTTTGTTTCTTTTGCTTTTTTAATTAATTTTATCTTTGGTTCTACGCATCAGTGAGCATGAAAAATAAATTAATATCAACTCCAATATGAATCTGATCTTGGAAAAGGACAATAACAAAATCTCAAACATGTGATTTGGAAGCTATAATATAACTTAATTGACATTGCTTTCTTCCCTGCTTAACCTCCCAACCATGATGAAGGATTAAAATGTGACCAATATTACGGACTATGAAGAAGTAACGCAGATGGCGGTGGAGTATTATATAAATCTATTTAGTCAAAGAAATGTTCCTACTCCAGACATTAAGGACAGGTTGTTACAAGTGGTGGATAAGACTTTGTCATCCAAACAACAATGTTTTTTAAGGTATCGTATTACTTCACATTGGTGGTAGTTACCTTCGCCAGTTTTTATAAGTGTAAAAAACAGAAAAAACCCCTTGTGGTAAATCTAATATACAGAAAAGTCCTCCATGGTATCAAAATGAACAAAACGACAACTCATGCTTTAAACTAAATTGTAAAGGTGACGGAATCTGTTAAATTTAACGGGGATGGATGAAATGACAAAAATGCCTTAATATAACTAAGCAAAAGATAGTTCAACAAAATCATTCGTTTCATTCTCTAGAGAGAGAGAATTGCGGGTTAAGAGATAGAACAAGTATATTTGTTAAAAATTAGATATAATTTTTTTTTTTAGGTTCTAATAAGCCATTTTTGTTAATTTTAACGGATTTCGTCACCTTTACAATTTAGTTCAAAGCATGAGGTGTCGTTTTGTACATTTTGAAATCACGATGAGCTTTTCTATATATTAGGTTTACCACAAAGGATTTTTTTTGTTTTTTACCCTTTTTATAAATACAATGGCTAAAACTGCGTTTCTCTCTTAAAAAAAATTGGCAAATTCCATCTCTAAGATGTTAGGCAATAGATTAAATGCAATTCTTGCTGGGAAAGTGATACCAGTTCAGGCACACAATATCAGAGTTAACTCAAGACAAGTTACTCTTTCTCCAAGTACCAATTAAAAGAGAAATAAACCAAATCACCAAGCAACGATTTCAACAATAATAATAAAATACAAAGTAACAGGCATAGAACACCAAGATTTTTAATATGGAAAACCCAAATTGAGAAAAACCATAGGATCTAGTCCAATCAAAATCTCCACTATCATAATAATGGGCATACATGGGTGGAGTATCTAGATGACAACAACATCATCAATGTCAACCAATTGAAATTGTTACAAATTCATCTCTCAAAAACTGCAGTTGCCATAGAAATGGGTTTGAAAGGATGTTACCAAGTGAAGAGGAAATCCAAAATCGGAATAGATAGATGGATAGAGCTTGACGAGAGGATCGCCTGCCTAAAAATTGATTTCAGTTAGGTTTCAAATTACCATCCGATCAAGGTCTTGAAGTTGCAGTGCTTCTCTCTTTCTCTAGCTTCTTTCTCCCCAATTTACTCTTTCTCTCTTCTCAAAACTTACAAGATTGACGGCTGGAATAATTAAATGTGTTGTTAGATTCGGACTAGACCGATCGATTCGACCGGTCTGACTATGAATCGACCATCTTTCCGAGCTAGTTTGTAGTACAAAATCGCTTTGGTTAAAACCATCAAAAATTAACTAAACCAGTGACCCGGTTCAACTGGTTGACCCAATTTTCAAACTTTGCTTTCTTCTTTTTCCCAAACATAATTTGAGTCTTATTTATTAATAGGAATAAGAAAACGCCATCCACTTAGTGTAAATACCAAAATCATTCGCTTTCCTGAATGATCTCTAAATCAAAATGTTTTCATCCATATGATCTTATCATTTTAGCATCAGTGATTCCAACTTGCATTAATTTGTTTTAATTTAGTTTTTCAAGTAGTTTTGGAGAATGGACATATTTTAGCCATGAATTTATATTTTTATATATAATTATTAGGTGTATATTTGATTGCAAGTCTAATATTTTTGGAACATTTTTTATGATTGGTCGAATATAACTAAGAACTTAATTTCAATATTTCTGTAATTTATAAAAAATATATATAAAATAACTATGAGGTCATGTTGACATGAGCGGGTTTTTAAAAACAGTCCAACCGATCTGACTAGTTGACCCTTGATTCAATAGTTTAGCCAAATCGCTATCCGGTTCGAGTTTAATAACATTACAATTAATCTCACAGGTTGATATTTATTCCCTTTTGTGCGACTTCAAGTTTTAGTTAATTGACTAGTCACTTGCTATAATCTCAAGTCAAAAACTGACTCGGAAACCAAATGAACACGGGCTTTGGGCTCTAATTGTGACTTGGCCCAACAAATGGGTTGGACTCACAAACCCAACAATTCTCCCATAAATTATCTTTCTATCCCCATTGCAGACGGCATTTACGCTGGGAAGACGAATTAATGATTTCATGTTGATAGTTCAAGAGCTTGTGGCTGAGATTGATAAGAAACTCCGGGAACTGAATATGTTAAGAGAAAGCATATGATTAGGCGAATTGGTCTTTCATTATGCAAATATTGAGATTTTTGGTTTAGCGAATACTAGAATGATCTTGTGTTTCGCATTGTCTCCAACAATTGGATTTCAATTAGTTTAAATAGTGGAGCTGTGGGATTCTTAAAGACCTTTCGTGGTGTTCGTCGTCAAGGAGATCCATTATCACCAACTTTATTTGTGATAGCTGCTGAATATCTTGGTCATGGATTGATTTATTTATTTGAAAATGGGAGGAGGATGGTTTTTGCATTATCAGGAGGTCAAGTTTTGTATCTTGCTTTTGCTGATGATACAATCATTTTTACACATTGCTTGAAGAGGTGTTTGAAGGCGATAAAGTGTGACGCCCCCACTTCTCCCTAAGGCGAACCAAAGGATATTCGCAGGACGCCTGCCCAACTCTCGCCAGGACTCACTACAATCCACAATTCAAAAGTTCGGAATGCTTCAAATAACTTCAATACATAATTAAAGTACTCCAAAATATCTCATACTTACAATTAGTTAGCTTTCAAACTTAAATACAATCCAACGGAATATGTACTATAGCTATCAGCTATAATACAAATTAAAGTTTTCAAAAGAAAACAATCAAGTACTATTCACGAGTGATAAGAGTTTATTTTACGTATTTTTAAGTGCATTTTATTAGTTAATTTTGAGTTGATTATTTAGTTTTATAAATAAAATAAAGAGGTTTTTGGTAAAATTATATATTTTTGGTAAAAGTGGATAATATTGCATTTCTATTGATTTTAATGGTAAAAACTTCATTTTTATGCAGGAATGATGATTCAATCACCAAAGGATGTCAAATGAGGTAAAAAATAGAGATTTGGTGATGAATTCAAGTGGCAACAAGAAGAATGAAGTGAAAAACGTTCAAGTGAGGAAATGCAATACAAGTCAGTTTTGACACTCTTCAGTATTTTGACCATATCTGGAGCTACACTTATCGGATTGAGGTGATCTTTATACCATTTTAAAGCTAAGAAAGAGACCTACAATTCGTATGAAGACATCGAAATCCATTTCTGCCATATTCATGGGCAAAACGTTGGAATACAGAAGCTGCATTCTGTGGTCGGAAGTTAAAACAGAGGTTTGAACAGGTGACAGTATTTCGATCATATCTCAGGCTACAAAGCTCCGATTTGGATGATTCTTGAAGCATTGGAAAGCTAACACAAAGGGCTACAACTTTTGTGTTTTGCACAAAAGCTAGTTTGGCCTTTATCAATGAGAAAATCGCAGTTGAAATAAGGCCAGAGTGAAAACGCGAGTATACAAAACGCGAGTTATGCCGCGTTTTGTGTAGGCGCGTTTTATAGCCGAAATTCTGCAATTTGACTCAGCCAATTCTCTTGTGTTCACACCACTTTCCAGCTATAAGATGCAAGGGAATTCGGTGCACATGCTTCAGAAGACAAAAGGGCAAGAAAAGTGGCTTATTTTCAAGTCAAAAATATTGGTTATTGACAATTATAACAAAGTTAGATTTGGGGAATCAAAAGTTGGAATTTGACTTGGAAAAATAAGCCTTTGAGTAGTTTTTATGCAGAGACATTGAGGGAGGTCTGGACAACCATTCGTAGCTTAGCTTCTTACAGAAAAACATAGTCTCTCTAGCTAGGTACTTGTAAGGGACAATTGAGGTTTCATCTTGTAATCATCTAAGTTCAAGACAAAGGAGATTTTTGGAAGGCTTCACCATATCTTGGCTAAGACTTTCTTTACTCTGTTTGTATTTGTAATTCATGATGATTTACATTAATGAAGTTATGAGTGTTTCATCATTCATGAGTAGCTAATTTCCTTTATCTAGGGAGTAGATGAAGCTTATGGCCAAATGATATGAGTTGATTGTTATTCATTCTTGTTATGTCTTGTATTAACTTATCTACTTGTGTATGTTGGATTACTTGTTGTTGCTTGATCACCAATAGCAGGTTTATAGTTGTTTTTACTCATTGAGAAATGGTAAAAATAATGGAATGACATAAGTAGAGCTTGAGTAGTATATTCATGAGAATAGAAATACATTCAAGTGGATGAAATCTGCATTTCATGTGTGAATAAGAACAGATTTAGTATTTACCAAGAGATTAGGACAAAACTAATCTGTTTTAACCCATTATTATCATGAGAATGTGATTTTGGTATTTCTGGAAATGAATCCTTGGTTAAACAAGAGCAGTAACAAGTGTTGAATTAATTCATTTTAGATCTTTTGTGTCATAAGTGGAATCTACATCCCTAGATCTTAATATTTAGTGAATTCTACTCCTATTGTGAAATTGCATTTATCTATTTAAGAATTTTTGTAGTTGAATTAAAATCTGAAGTTTCTGCTCAAATTAATTGCGAGTCTAAATAATAGAGTAAATTAGTATCTAATAATTGTTTTAAATTGCTCCTCGTGGGATCGACCCGATACACATCTCGTACTACAATTGCGACCTGTATACTTGCAGTCCAACGGGTGTAAATTCGGAATTAAACTTGCACTTAAAGTAAAAACCCGTCAAGTTTTTGGCGCCGTTGCCGGGGAGCGGCAATATTAGAGCCTAATCATCTTTATTAATTTAGACAGCTTTATTTTTTAGATTATATTTAATCTTATATTATAATCAGTTTTTGACAATTGAAATTGCATAATATCTCTTATTTCTGTTTGTAGTGTATGCACCGGGCGTCTCGAGAAGTTACACCTTTTGATCCAGAAATTGAGAGGACACTACGTAGACAAAGGAGGCATCCACCACAGCAAGAGGAACAAGAGATTTGGCAATCTATAGAGGAAATCTCAATAGATCTACCATTTAAGGAAGAGATGGCCGAAAATGACCCAAATAGGCGAGTTCTACGAGATTATACTCTACCGGGAACACAAGGATCTCAAACAAGCATAGTAAGGCCTACGGTAAATGCTAACAATTTTGAGATTAAACCATCACTTATCCAAATGGTTCAACAATCTCAATTTGGAGGTAATGCAGTAGAAGATCCTAATACACACTTAGCTACATTCTTGGAAATTTGTGATACAATTAAAATGAATGGAGTTAGTGATGATGCTATAAGACTAAGGTTGTTCCCATTTTCATTGAGAGATAAGGCCAAACTTTGGCTACACTCTCATGCTCCTAATACTTTCACTGGATGGGATGAACTATCAAGAGCATTCTTAAATAAGTATTTTCCACCAGGTAAGACTGCTAAGTTTAGAATGGATATCACTAGTTTTAGCCAATTGGAAGGTGAATCATTATATGAGGCATGGGAAAGGTTTAGAGATTTGCTTCGGAAATGTCCACATCATGGACTGCCGGAATGGTTAATCATACAAACCTTCTATAATGGTTTAGTTTTTTCTACTAAAACTATGATCGATGCAGCTGCAGGTGGAGCTTTAATGGGTAAATCACCCCAAGAGGCTCATAATTTGATAGAAGAAATGGCAGCAAATAACTACCAATGGGCCAATGAGAGAGGTAATACAAGACGTCACGCAGGTATGATCGAAATGGACACTCTCAATATGCTGAGTGCTCAAATGAATAATGTGATGAAGTTGCTAAGTAGACAAAGTGGAGTTGGTCCAAGTTCATCTAATGCACATGTAGCGTGTTGTTCTATATGTGGAGGTGAACATGATACTAATGAGTGTGTTGATTCTGAGCAGGTACAATTCGTCAATAATTACAATCGTAATGCTCAAAATAACCCCTACTCGAATACTTACAATCCGGGGTGGAGAAATCATCCAAACTTTGGATGGAAAGATCAAGGCAATCAACAAAGGCCAACCAATCCGCCGGGATTTCAACCAAGGCAACCACAGGCTGAAACTAAACCAAGTTGGGAGATCGCGGTGGAAAAACTTGCTAAGGTGACTTCGGATAGATTCGAGCGAGTTGAGGGGCGGTTGGACCAATTAGCTGGGATGTACAGAAACTTGGAGGTTCAAATTGGTCAAATTGCCAATGTGATCAACAATAGAAACCCTGGTGTGAATTACCAAGTAAAACCGAAGTGAATCCGAGAGAGCATGTCAATGCAATCATTCTTAGAAGCGGTAAAACGGTTGAGGGATTCGATTTTGAAAATTCAGGTGGTGAAAAAGACAAGAAGCAAGCAATTGAAGGGGAGCAAGAAAGTCAAAATGATCATGTTATCATTGATATTGATGCACTTCATCCCAAATTAAATTCTAATGTGATACCTTTTCCTCACAGGTTGAAGAAAGATGGACAGGATCGGGAGTTTGAAAAATTCTTCAAAATGTTTAAACAATTGCACATTAACATTCCTTTCATTGATGCTATAACACAGATTCCCTCTTATGCACGTTTCTTGAAAGACATCATGTCAAAGAAGAGGAAAATTGTAGATAATGAGATGATAGCATTAACGGAAGAGTGTAGTGCATTGATTAAGAATAAACTCCCTCCTAAATTGAAAGATCCGGGAAGTTTTTCTATTCCTTGCACTATTGGTCAATTGCATTTTTCTAATGCTTTATGTGATTTAGGTGCAAGTGTGTCACTTATGCCGTTATCGGTTGCCCGGAGATTGGGACTTCAAGAGCTAAAAGCTACCAATATTACATTGCAATTGGCGGATCGGTCAATCACACATCCCATGGGTATTTTGGAAAATGTACTCATAAAGGTAAGACAATCTATAATACCTGTGGATTTTGTTGTCTTAGATATTGAAGAAGATGTGAGAATGCCAATTATTCTAGGACGACCGTTTTTAGCCACTGCACGAACTATAATTGATGTAGAAAAAGGTAAGCTTATATTACGGGTTAATGGTGAGGAATTGGAATTCAATTTGGATAATAAAGAAGGGAGTATAGAGCCTACTGCTCTTGTTTCTAATATGCCATATGATGAAAAGGTTAACCAAGAAAGGACCGAAGAAGTTAAATTTATAAATGCCCTTGGTACTAACTTTCATGGTGTAGGAACAAAGGAGGAGAAGATAAGGATGGAAGTTGGCTTAATAAATTCGCCATTCCATGAAGAAAATGGTGAAAAGTTGAGCCAATTCAGAAAAGACAAGCAAAATCCACTCCAAGGTGAAGTTGAGCCTCTCTATGACAAGTCTAATATTCCTCCTTGGCATTTGAGGAAATTGGACTATGAAGATCAATGCATGGTTCACCACATGGTGGATTGGCTCGGGAGTTTCGACCCATGGGGAGAAAATCGCTCCCTAATGCTCTAAAGTGATTCAACTCTTTCAGTCGAGCCAACGACTATAAACAAAAGCGCTAATTGGGAGGCAACCCAATGTTTATGTTATTTGTGTTAATTTTTTGTGATTTTTAGACTTAAATAAGTGTTTTAGTTAATTTGTTGTTTTTGTGTTATAGGGTTGGCAAATGGAAGCAAGAATGACCATTTGAGGTGAAAAGGGCAAACTTTGATCAAGCAACTCAACCCCTCGATTTACGTTAAAGGTGTTTTTGATTCATTATAAAGGGGTAAAATGCATGTTTTTAATGTTTTACATTTGTTCCAGCCATTAAAATTGGCAAACAAATGATCTATGATGCATTTTGAGTCATTGGGGTACCTTTTGTAATTTTTCAAAAGTTGAAATTCTGCTAAAAATCGAAGCAGAAAACGCGTTTTCAAAGCAAACGCGACTACAAGTCGCGTTTCTAGGAATCGCGTTTTCAATTCTGCACCTGCAGAACAGAAAACGCGCCTTCAAAACGCGACCCAAAGTCGCGTTTTAATGGAAGTCGCGTTTTCAAGCCTGGATCAAGACTCAAAAACGCGACTTCAGAAACGCGACTCGAAGTCGCGTTTTCCATCACAGTCGCGTTTTCATTCCTGCAAGATTTGTGCAGGAAACGCGACTTCAAAAACGCGAGTTGAAGGCGCGTTTTTAGTCGCGTTTTCCGTGTCTGAATATAGCCTTCAGAAACGCGATTTCAGCCTTTCTTCTTCACTTCTCCAATTTTTCCAGCCGCGTTTTTCCCTCTTCCTTCTACCCAACTCACAAATTTTCATTTATACTCCATAATCTTGCTAGAAATCATCACCCCAACACCTTTTGAGCTTCATACAACCTTTTTAACCGATTAAAATCCAAGAAAAACACCTAAAATCAGGTTTTTGAGGGATTGAAGGTTAGGGTTCTTAAACTCTAATTTCTTCAATTGGAGGTCAATTGGAGGTTGTTTCATAGGGCTTTTTGCATTTTTAGCATCACCAAACATCCTTCTACGTGATTGAGGTAAGTTTCTTCATCAAATCTTTTGATTTTAGAAGTTCATATTTTTTATCCTGAGCTATCTGACATCTTTTAATTTCGAAAATTTGATGAGGTTCATGGCTATTTTTGATTTTATTCATGATTATTATGATTGTTTAAGCATGTTTAAATGTTTAAATGTAGCAATTTATTGGTTTTCAAGTACTTTAAAATTCACAATTGCTATATTTAGATGAAATTGGAAAAAGGAACTAGGATGTTTTTTAGCCATTGGTGATGTTAAATTATGGTTAAAAATGGTAATTTGATGATGTTTAAACATGTGCATTGTGTATAGTGAGTAATTTGGTTGATTTGGTGAGTTAATTGGCTTAATTTTTGCCTAAGCATGATTATAACTAAAAGCATATTATTATTGAAATTCTCAATAGTTATAATCATAATTGTTGCTAATTTCACTGATTGGGTTATAATTATTGCATATCTTGTTTCAATTGGTGATTTTAAGTAATTTTTGGGCATAAATTTTGGTTCTGCTTATTTGGTCTTATATATTAGTTATTGGACGTGTTATCACTTGAAGGAATAAATGGGAGATTATTTGGATCATTTTAGGATATTCATGGCTAAATTTTTAATTGTGTCCAATTACATGTGGTTAATTGCAATATTTTCTAATAGGTACTATGCCAAGGGGAAGACGTGTGATAACCTCGTCCTCTAGCAGTGAGGAGAGGGAGGAAAATGAACAAATGGAAGTATCTGAAGAGGAGAGTTCACCTTCTCCTCCGCCAGCCAGTCGTCAACCTGGTGAGGGCACTTCTCGTGGAGCGGGAATGTCCGTATTTGACAGTACTTGGTTCAACGCTCGCAGGAATCAGGAGTGGCATGAGGCGCGTGCTAATTTGGAATTTTTGTTTGAGATGCACGTTAGTCCACCAGTTGAGATGATGTACAACATCTCAGAGGCTTTTGCTCAGCTAGGATGGGCTCCGATTCTCACCCTTCCAAACCATTACTACCCAGACTTGGTGCGCGAGTTTTACGCCAACATTGAAAGTAAGGCGCGCCATAGTGGAGAAATAGTTGAGTCCTGGGTGCGTGGAAGACGAATCACCTTGTCACGGCAAGATTTGGCTGCTATTTTGGGGTGTATGGATGACGGACGTCCAGTAGACTTGAAGAAGGAGTTTGTTCCCCCGAATAGGAGGTGGGATCCCTCATTGGCCATGGCTAGGTTTGGTCTCGAGTACCAACCTTTTCGCTCTACCAGAAAGGAGACTATATTGGCGAATGTATTCGAACCTCGTCATCGTCTTATCATTTACATGATGGCTCACAATGTCATCCCAAAGAAGACGGGGCACACGGAGGTCCGCAAGAGCGATATCTACTTCTTGGATTACATGTTCCATAACCGGACATCTCCATATGCTCGGATTTCATTGCCTAACATCATCATCAGCCACATTAGGTCTACGGCGAGGCGTAAGACAACTTCCTTCAAACTTTCATTTCCTCGTCTACTGACTTTAATCTTCCCCCGTTTTGAGGTTCCCTTGGAAGGCATGCGGCGGGAGTATGTTCCACCACGTGCTGAGATGACTATCACTACTCTTCGCCGCCTTGGTATTGGCACGGGAGACATTCCACGCCCTGTTCAGGAGCGGAGACAAAAGGCTAGACATGGTCGCGATGGAGCTGGACCATCTACTGCAGCACCACCTCCTCCTCCGCCACAGACCAACTGGCAGCGGCTTTTCGGTCGCTTGGACGACATCGACCATCATTTAGCCAGAATGGATACTCGCCTGGACCGAATTGAAGATCATTTAGGCACACGCCCACCTCCCATCGATGATGATGAAGATGACGATGAAGAGGATGATTGAGGCTGCCCTTTGGCTGGCTTTTCTTTTGTTTGCTTGTTTGCGTGTTATTTTTTATCTTTTGTTTTAAAAAGGTTAACTTACATTCCTTATTTTGAATTTTGGAACTTGTGGCAGTAACTAGTAGATCGTTGACTGTAGATGGTTGAGCGGTCGATGGCTCATGATTCAAGGCTTCACTGGACCGCAGCCATATCACTTGGGGAGTCACTTGTTCCTTTCTTTTGTTTCTTTTCTTTTCTTTCCCTACACATTGAGGACAATGTGTATTCTAAGTGTGGGGGAAGAAATGTGTGGTACTTGTGATTTTAGTTGTGTTTGATATAATTCTTGTGCTTAAATGGTGTTTCTTGTGGTTGCTGGCAGGGAGTTTTAGTCCACTTTTAAGGGGAGACTCTGTCAAAATTTTTCCAAAACCTTATACATATATATGTTATTAACTATAATAAATAAATAAAATTTTGTCACTTATCCTTTTGAAATAAATATATGCGGTTTTGATACTTCTTTTCTCATGAAATTTGGAAATGATTTTTATGTGATTATAATTTTTGCATCTATAGGAAAGTATATCTAGTAAAGTGGAGAAAATTATGCCTACATTTTGTATATTTGATGAAAATTCTTCTTTTTATCTAATTTTATAAGATAAGAAATTAATATGGTTAATAAGTGTCATACTCTTCTCATGATTACTCTTAGAGGGAATTTTATTATATATATATATATTAAAAAAAAAAAAGGGTTATTCTACTCCAATGATTCTCATACCGAGTAACCGGGGGTTGGCATCTACAAATGTCGACATTCGCGTAAAAAGGTACTTGAATTAAGAGTATGCAAAGCAACTTGAGTATGTGAAATGTTAAGTAACCGGGGATCTGCATCTAAAAATGTTGATCTTCGCGTCAAAAGGCATTTTTCACAACTTAAGTAATATTTAACCCTTAAAATAAATAAATAAAAAATAAAAAATAAATAAATTAATTAATTAAATCCCTCTTTAAGAAAAATAAGAAGTTGATCATGAGATTAGTTAGCATCTTTATTGACTATAGGAGTTGCTTGCTTGCGAAATTGGATAAAAATAAGAAGTTGAGTTGAATTGGTAAAATTATGGTATACTTGGCTCTTCTTTGCTTGATATTATGAGTACTTGAACTTAATGGAAAGATCACATAAGGGTTATTTACCTTGATTCAAGGAAATGGAGTTGAAATACTACATATGTTTATTTTCAATTTTTGGATCATTGATGGTTAGAATTTTATATTGCTTGAGGACAAGCAATGATTCAAGTGTGGGGGTATTTGATAAGAGTTTATTTTACGTATTTTTAAGTGCATTTTATTAGTTAATTTTGAGTTGATTATTTAGTTTTATAAATAAAATAAAGAGGTTTTTGGTAAAATTATATATTTTTGGTAAAAGTGGATAATATTGCATTTCTATTGATTTTAATGGTAAAAACTTCATTTTTATGCAGGAATGATGATTCAATCACCAAAGGATGTCAAATGAGGTAAAAATAGAGATTTGGTGATGAATTCAAGTGGCAACAAGAAGAATGAAGTGAAAAACGTTCAAGTGAGGAAATGCAATACAAGTCAGTTTTGACACTCTTCAGTATTTTGACCATATCTGGAGCTACACTTATCGGATTGAGGTGATCTTTATACCATTTTAAAGTTAAGAAAGAGACCTACAATTCGTATGAAGACATCGAAATCCATTTGTGCCATCTTCATGGGCAAAACGTTGGAATACAGAAGCTGCATTCTGTGGTCGGAAGTTAAAACAGAGGTTTGAACAGGTGACAGTATTTCGATCATATCTCAGGCTACAAAGCTCCGATTTGGATGATTCTTGAAGCATTGGAAAGCTAACACAAAGGGCTACAACTTTTGTGTTTTACACAAAAGCTAGTTTGGCCTTTATCAATGAGAAAATCGCAGTTGAAATAAGGCCAGAGTGAAAACGCGAGTATACAAAACGCGAGTTATGCCGCGTTTTGTGTAGGCGCGTTTTATAGCCGGAATTCTGCAATTTGACTCAGCCAATTCTCTTGTGTTCACACCACTTTCCAGCTATAAGATGCAAGGGAATTCGGTGCACATGCTTCAGAAGACAAAAGGGCAAGAAAAGTGGCTTATTTTCAAGTCAAAAATATTGGTTATTGACAATTATAACAAAGTTAGATTTGGGGAATCAAAAGTTGGAATTTGACTTGGAAAAATAAGCCTTTGAGTAGTTTTTATGCAGAGACATTGAGGGAGGTCTGGACAACCATTCGTAGCTTAGCTTCTTACAGAAAAACATAGTCTCTCTAGCTAGGTACTTGTAAGGGACAATTGAGGTTTCATCTTGTAATCATCTAAGTTCAAGACAAAGGAGATTTTTGGAAGGCTTCACCATATCTTGGCTAAGACTTTCTTTACTCTGTTTGTATTTGTAATTCATGATGATTTACATTAATGAAGTTATGAGTGTTTCATCATTCATGAGTAGCTAATTTCCTTTATCTAGGGAGTAGATGAAGCTTATGGCCAAATGATATGAGTTGATTGTTATTCATTCTTGTTATGTCTTGTATTAACTTATCTACTTGTGTATGTTGGATTACTTGTTGTTGCTTGATCACCAATAGCAGGTTTATAGTTATTTTTACTCATTGAGAAATGGTAAAAATAATGGAATGACATAAGTAGAGCTTGAGTAGTATATTCATGAGAATAGAAATACATTCAAGTGGATGAAATCTGCATTTCATGTGTGAATAAGAACAGATTTAGTATTTACCAAGAGATTAGGACAAACTAATCTGTTTTAACCCATTATTATCATGAGAATGTGATTTTGGTATTTCTGGAAATGAATCCTTGGTTAAACAAGAGTAGTAACAAGTGTTGAATTAATTCATTTTAGATCTTTTGTGTCATAAGTGGAATCTACATCCCTAGATCTTAATATTTAGTGAATTCTACTCCTATTGTGAAATTGCATTTATCTATTTAAGAATTTTTGTAGTTGAATTAAAATCTGAAGTTTCTGCTCAAATTAATTGCGAGTCTAAATAATAGAGTAAATTAGTATCTAATAATTGTTTTAAATTGCTCCTCGTGGGATCGACCCGATACACATCTCGTACTACAATTGCGACCTGTATACTTGCAGTCCAACGGGTGTAAATTCGGAATTAAACTTGCACTTAAAGTAAAAACCCGTCAACGAGCACTCTTGGTCTCGAACCCTGTTAAGGAAAACAAAAACGTGGAATGAGCTACACAACCCAGTGAGGTTCCAAGACACTCTAGCAGTTCTAATAAATCAAACAAGTTAGGCATGATACATATATGGTTCACGATTGCACATTGGCACATTAACATGAGACAGTTATCATGTTACGAGTAATTTGAACATATCACAGGTATGGCTTATGGGTTGCACATTAACACATTAGCATGAAACATTTATCATTATGTAAAAGAAACACGCATTGAAGGATACGGTGTTCCGGTGGAACCATTTCGGTCAACTGCACCTTATAACTTCAAAATCCCCTCGGTTTGTCTGGCCATCGCCTTATCCCTCCAGTGGTAGTACTCGAGTATACTGAAATGGTGTCCCAGGGTTCCAACCTACCCGACCGAGTCTAGTCCCGGCTTGAGTAGGTCAGTAACAAAGGGCAGGGCCCAGTTCAGTTTAGAGCTTACAACATGCACAAGTAACAAGTAAATCGGTAAACGGTAAAAATTTCTCAATTTTGTAGGTCGAGTGAGATGAAGTACACACTCGCCGTAAAACTGTGGAAAAGTTCATGTGAATACGTAATTTACGGTAATCACACAATCAAGTAGTCAAGTAATCAGGTAAGCAGGTAATTAAGTAAATAATCAGGTAAACGGTGAATGGTAAACGGTAAATAATCTCGGTTAACGGTAAGATTTATCATTTTAGTAGGTCGAGTGAGATAAAGTACACACTCGCCTTAAAACGGTGGAAAAGTCCATTGAAACAATTATCGGTAGCATTTAACAATTAAACACATAATGACCATGGAGTAAACATGTCATAAAACTATTCGAATCACGTATTCGTATATGGAACACTCACCAATCAAAATAAGTGAGTAAAGAAAGCCGTCAATGATCCACTTCGGGATTTTCTTCGAGACCTTCTTGATCGCCTGAAGAAAAGTGACCAATAATCACCCTCACAATTTCACAAATTCCTTATCAAACAAGAAAGATACTTGCTTTAGAATTCAAGTCAATGTCTTTATAAGGGTTTTATTTTATCGAAAGTTAAGATTCAAAAGTGTGGATTTTAAAGTTACAAAGGAAACTCATATCCTCCATGAAATTGGGTTCAAAACGATAGATTAATATCAAGATAAGAAGTCAAGTTTCTAAAATTTCATTTTTTTTTAAGAAATCGGCAAATTTTGGCTTTGTGTGTCAAATTTAGAAAAAACATATCTTGCACTCAGTAGGTCAAAAAATGGAAAATATTATACCGTTGGAATCTAATTTCAAAGTACTAAAAGTTCCTAGAAGACATTTTTCTAAGATTCAAATCGAAAAACAATCATTTTTCAGCTCAAAGAGGCTGATCTGAACAGGCAAGACAGTTTTAGTAATGTTTCTTGGCAAATTTGGAAATTCGGAAAAATTCACAAGAAGTGAACTGGCCTCCGAAATTTGTACCTCAATTAGAATTCCAATCAAGGTTTAAAACACAACAAACAGAACTGAAATTAGAGTTTTGAGTGTCAAAATATAGCAGCTCAAATTTGGTCGCAATTTATAAACTGTTCTGTCATTTTCCAGGATTGAAAGGCTATATTTGAAGTATAGATTTGGCATTGGAAATACACCAAAATTGATACACTAAGTCTTCCATATGTGTACAATATTTCTACCAAGTTTCATGCAAAAACTCCCACGGGAAGGCAGTAATTAAAACAACTAAAGTTCAAGAAATGTTCCAAGGCTAATCTGCCTTCTCACGTTTCCTTCCTTTTTAAAAGCTTTGATCCACACCATCAACCTCAATTAATTCAAATGTCATAACCAATGTTCTATAAACATCCAATAAGCAATTTAGAGATAATTGACATCAAGTTTTTCGAAATATAACTTCCCAAATCAGATTTGATCATCTGGCCAAGAGAAAAGGAAAAGTTTTTCAGATTCGAAGGGCAAATTTGGGACATCGTTTGGGTATCAAAATGGTCTTAGAATAACACCAATTTTGATACACCAAAACTTCCATATATGAACTATATCTTTACCAAATTTCACGGAAAAAATCACGTGGAAAGGCAATTAACAAAATGACTGAAGTTTGTGAAATTTTCAAAGCAAATCTGCCAACTCAAGCTTCTCTTTCTTTTTCAGACACTTTGTATCATGAAATCAGTCCAATTTGATTCATTTGTGAAACCAGTGTTCTAGAAACATTTGATAAGTACTTGACAAAAAATGGACATCAAATTTCGAAACAAAACCTCCCACATCAAGCTAAACCTGTCGGCCAACATGAAGGAAGGGATTTTTTCCAGATTTCCAGCTTTATCACATTTTCAAAATCAGGCCATAACTCACTCAATTCAAATTGGAATCGAACGTGGTCAGTCACTCAATTCAAATTGGAATCGAACGTGGTCAGTGGCGTTGAAAACTAGATTCATAAAGCTACAATTTATTAGAGGAAATCATTTTCAAAATCTATCCACAGCTAACTCATATTTGAGCATCAATTCGCTGCTCAAAACAGAGCTCCTAGTGTAGACGCGAAACAGGACAGTCATGTTCAAACGATTGGTATGGACTACTCAGGTGGAATCAGAATGTTCATTTTATACCGTTGGAAAGTTGGGAATTTCTAGTTTCCAGTTGCATAAACAGCACTCGATTTTGACGTCGGAGCAAAAATTTATAACCAAAACAAAAAACATTGCCAGAGCAGTTACGGGAAAATTTCCAGTTTTTGCTGACTTCCGAAAACACATCATTTGGCCAACCAAATCATGAAATTTTTTGATGAAACTTTCTACACCACCCACACAACATGTACACATCATAAACAAGTCAATAGAACCACAAAATGTTGCTCTAAGGGTCACGGACATTCACAGGGACAGAAACGGAAAGTTTTCCATCTTCACTCCCTTTGAGCTTTCATCCATAATATCACTCATTTCTACTAATTTAAGCGCTAAACCAACATTAATAACATCAAAACACCACAAATCAGTCCATCAAACCATAGTGTGAGTTCATAGAGCCCACACAACAACTTTCCAACATCAATAAAGCTACCCACAAGAAGATATGAACTTATAAGTGCTATATTACTTCCATAAATCAAGATTTGAAGGTTTGATCGTCACTTATTTTGCTAGATGTTTCAAGGCAGAATTTTCGGTCCTCCTTAGCCCAAGAAAAGCCGTGGAAAGCAAGCTCTTTTGTAGCTTAAGATGATCACCAAGTGCTTAGCAAAGTGTGGTTGAAGTTTGAGGTGAGTTGGTGAAGGATTGAAGCAAGATTTGATGAAGAAAAATGAAGAACTTTAGTTGTTCTTCAAGCTTAGGATGGCCGGCTGTCTTGGAGCAAAAGAAAGAGAGAGTGTGATGCAAATAAAGCTTCCAAGAGAAGCTAAAATGTGTGGCTCTAAATTGGTTCAAAAGTCAACTCTCTCTTCCGCGCGTACACGCGCGTTTCGTGCTCGATTCCTCTCGAGTTTATTTCACTTGTGTACTAAATCTCTAATGCACTTTCATTCATATTATTATTATTCACTCTTAATAGTCCCAAAATAAAGGTCTTAAGCCCCTCCATTAATTGCGCGAGTAAAAACGCGTACTTCTGATTTGTGCACGATAAAGTGAAATTTCTAAGAATGTCTTATGACGATAGTATAACTAACTAATACTTGAATACTTAAACATAAAAAATACCTATTTTAAGACTAATATATAAGTCTTCAAATCTCCAAGCCACTGTACTCTCAAATCGAATATTATCTCCAAACGCTTATTCACTAAATCTCACTAAACGAGCTTCCGAAAATTAAATTTCTTAACGGGATATTTTAAGAATATATGGAAGTCATAGTTCCATATAAATGGTTCAAAAAGGGTTGAAATAAATTATTCGGAGAAAATGAGTGAATGAATAATTAATTAAGCCATTAAAATGGAATTATAAGTGAGGAAAATTCGGATCCTCAACCTTCCCTCCTTAAAAGAATTTCGTTCTCGAAATTCACACTTAGGATAATATCGTTTCCCCTTAATAGTCACGCTTATCAAAATTTTCAAACTCAATTGTCCAAAACCATTTACTAGCATTCGATTTTCAAATTTAACAATTTTGGAAATGGCCTGGTTTCTTTTGTCCCAAACGACCAATAAATTTTTTTATCCAAATCAAGTCAATCATAATATACAAGATAAAATTGAGGGTTTTAAATATTTTTTTTTATATGTGGTAAAGTGCGATTCACAATTTCAAAATTAGAGTTAAAAGATACAAACTTTTTTTTTTCATGATCCGAAACTAAATTTTCTTAGCAAGAAACTTCAAATAATGTGTTTTGTAACGATCATCAATACATATTGCAAATTCCTCAAATTCGTTTAAGAAGATTAATCATGCAACTCAATGCATGGCATTAAAACACATTTATAATAAAATAATATATACATGGAGGATATTTCAAAAATTCTCTCAAAGTTTTGAGCTAAGAGTTGCATTTGAGTAAGCGTATATTCTAGAAAACACTTTTAAGAAATATGAGTAAACATGCAAGTTCATATATGCATAAACTTTGATCCAACACTTTTATCACTCTTCACCTTTAATTCGAGAGCTAATTCTAATGTTGCATAAATCTCGGTCATTTTACTCTCCAATTCACAACAAATTTTCATTCTTAGTCCTAATAAAAGATTCGAAATTAAGCTCTGCCTCATTTTCGATTCTCACGCGGGTTCAAGATGTACATACAAGTTACAAATATATTTAGAATCAAAACATAATTCTTTGAATATATCAAATGTCATAGTACAAGTCAAGAGATCACAAACAAGTCTAGTATGTAAAATATAGAACATAGACAACTAAGTGCCACAAAAACAAAAGTACATGCAGGCAAATTACAAAAGACCTCACGGCGTGCACCACT
>NC_040037.1:48299865-48354613 GCF_003713205.1 Coffea eugenioides | reverse complement strand
ATAAGCTTCTCTACTCCCTAGATAAAGGAA
Source organism: Coffea eugenioides (assembly GCF_003713205.1). Classification (NCBI taxonomy): domain Eukaryota; kingdom Viridiplantae; phylum Streptophyta; class Magnoliopsida; order Gentianales; family Rubiaceae; genus Coffea; species Coffea eugenioides. The sequence goes on along the minus strand of NC_040037.1, from coordinate 48,354,583 downwards.
ATTTAGCTACTCATGAATGATGAAAACACTCATACTTCATTAAGTAAAGTCATTCATGAAGTACAAATACAAAATCAGAGTAAGAAAGTCTTAGCCAAAGAGTATGGCTTGAAGCCTGTCCAAGAAATCTGCCTATGTCTTGACTTAGATGATTACAAGATGAAACCTCAATTGTCCCTTACAAGTACCTAGCTAGAGAGACTATGTTTTTCTGTAAGAAGCTAAGCTACGAATGGTTGTCCAGACCTCCCTCAATGTCTCTGCATAAAAACTACTCAAAGGCTTATTTTTCCAAGTCAAATTCCAACTTTTGATTCCCCAAATCTAACTTTGTTATAATTGTCAATAACCAATATTTTTGACTTGAAAATAAGCCACTTTTCTTGCCCTTTTGTCTTCTGAAGCATGTGCACCGAATTCCCTTGCATCTTATAGCTGGAAAGTGGTGTGAACACAAGAGAATTGGCTGAGTCAAATTGCAGAATTTCGGCTATAAAACGCGCCTACACAAAACGCGGCATAACTCGCGTTTTGTATACTCGCGTTTTCACTCTGGCCTTATTTCAACTGCAATTTTCTCATTGATAAAGGCCAAACTAGCTTTTGTGCAAAACACAAAAGTTGTATCCCTTTGTGTTAGCTTTCCAATGCTTCAATAATCATCCAAATCGGAGCTTTGTAGCCTGAGATATGATCGAAATACTGTCACCTGTTCAAACCTCTGGTTTTAACTTACGCCACAGAAGGCAGCTTCTGTATTCCAACGTTTTGCCATGAATATGGCAGAAATGAGATTTCCGACTGTCTCATACAATTGTAGGTCTCTTTCTTAGCTTTTAAAATCGTATTTTTTTTTTTTTTTAAAGATCACCTCAATCCGATGAAGTTGTAAGCTCCAGATATTAGCGTCAATAATACTGAGCACGCAATAAGTGCTCAAAACTGACTTTGTATTGCATTTCCTCCACTTGAAACGTTTTCACTTCTTCTTCTTGTTGCCACTTGAATTCATCACCAAATCTCTATTTTTACCTCATTTGACATCCTTTGGTGATGAATCATCATTCCTGCATAAAATGAAGTTTTTACCATTAAAATCAACTAGAAATGCCAATATTATCCACTTTTACCAAAAAATATATAATTTTACCAAAAACCTCTTTATTTTATTTATAAAACTAAATAATCAACTCAAAATTAACTAATAAAATGCACTTAAAAATACGTAAAATAAACTCTTATCACTCGTGAATAGTACTTGATTGTTTTCTTTTGAAAACTTTAATTTGTATTATAGCTGATAGCTATAGTACATATTCCGTTGGATTGTATTTAAGTTTGAAAGCTAACTAATTGTAAGTATGAGATATTTTGGAGTACTTTAATTATGTATTGAAGTTATTTGAAGCATTCCGAACTTTTGAATTGTGGATTGTAGTGAGTCCTGGCGAGAGTTGGGCAGGCGTCCTGCGAATATCCTTTGGTTCGCCTTAGGGAGAAGTGGGGGCGTCACACTTTATCGCCTTCAAACACCTCTTCAAGCAATGTGTAAAAATGATTGTATCATCAGCAAAAGCAAGATACAAAACTTGACCTCCTGATAATGCAAAAACCATCCTCCTCCCATTTTCAAATAAATAAATCAATCCATGACCAAGATATTCAGCAGCTATCACAAATAAAGTTGGTGATAATGGATCTCCTTGACGACGAACACCACGAAAGGTCTTTAAGAATCCCACAGCTCCACTATTTAAACTAATTGAAATCCAATTGTTGGAGACAATGCGAAACACAAGATCATTCTAGTATTCGCTAAACCAAAAATCTCAATATTTGCATAATGAAAGACCAATTCGCCTAATCATATGCTTTCTCTTAACATATTCAGTTCCCGGAGTTTCTTATCAATCTCAGCCACAAGCTCTTGAACTATCAACATGAAATCATTAATTCGTCTTCCCAGCGTAAATGCCGTCTGCAATGGGGATAGAAAGATAATTTATGGGAGAATTGTTGGGTTTGTGAGTCCAACCCATTTGTTGGGCCAAGTCACAATTAGAGCCCAAAGCCCGTGTTCATTTGGTTTCCGAGTCAGTTTTTGACTTGAGATTATAGCAAGTGACTAGTCAATTAACTAAAACTTGAAGTCGCACAAAAGGGAATAAATATCAACCTGTGAGATTAATTGTAATGTTATTAAACTCGAACCGGATAGCGATTTGGCTAAACTATTGAATCAAGGGTCAACTAGTCAGATCGGTTGGACTGTTTTTAAAAACCCGCTCATGTCAACATGACCTCATAGTTATTTTATATATATTTTTTATAAATTACAGAAATATTGAAATTAAGTTCTTAGTTATATTCGACCAATCATAAAAAATGTTCCAAAAATATTAGACTTGCAATCAAATATACACCTAATAATTATATATAAAAATATAAATTCATGGCTAAAATATGTCCATTCTCCAAAACTACTTGAAAAACTAAATTAAAACAAATTAATGCAAGTTGGAATCACTGATGCTAAAATGATAAGATCATATGGATGAAAACATTTTGATTTAGAGATCATTCAGGAAAGCGAATGATTTTGGTATTTACACTAAGTGGATGGCGTTTTCTTATTCCTATTAATAAATAAGACTCAAATTATGTTTGGGAAAAAGAAGAAAGCAAAGTTTGAAAATTGGGTCAACCAGTTGAACCGGGTCACTGGTTTAGTTAATTTTTGATGGTTTTAACCAAAGCGATTTTGTACTACAAACTAGCTCGGAAAGATGGTCGATTCATAGTCAGACCGGTCGAATCGATCGGTCTAGTCCGAATCTAACAACACATTTAATTATTCCAGCCGTCAATCTTGTAAGTTTTGAGAAGAGAGAAAGAGTAAATTGGGGAGAAAGAAGCTAGAGAAAGAGAGAAGCACTGCAACTTCAAGACCTTGATCGGATGGTAATTTGAAACCTAACTGAAATCAATTTTTAGGCAGGCGATCCTCTCGTCAAGCTCTATCCATCTATCTATTCCGATTTTGGATTTCCTCTTCACTTGGTAACATCCTTTCAAACCCATTTCTATGGCAACTGCAGTTTTTGAGAGATGAATTTGTAACAATTTCAATTGGTTGACATTGATGATGTTGTTGTCATCTAGATACTCCACCCATGTATGCCCATTATTATGATAGTGGAGATTTTGATTGGACTAGATCCTATGGTTTTTCTCAATTTGGGTTTTCCATATTAAAAATCTTGGTGTTCTATGCCTGTTACTTTGTATTTTATTATTATTGTTGAAATCGTTGCTTGGTGATTTGGTTTATTTCTCTTTTAATTGGTACTTGGAGAAAGAGTAACTTGTCTTGAGTTAACTCTGATATTGTGTGCCTGAACTGGTATCACTTTCCCAGCAAGAATTGCATTTAATCTATTGCCTAACATCTTAGAGATGGAATTTGCCAATTTTTTTTAAGAGAGAAACGCAGTTTTAGCCATTGTATTTATAAAAAGGGTAAAAAACAAAAAAAATCCTTTGTGGTAAACCTAATATATAGAAAAGCTCATCGTGATTTCAAAATGTACAAAACGACACCTCATGCTTTGAACTAAATTGTAAAGGTGACGAAATCCGTTAAAATTAACAAAAATGGCTTATTAGAACCTAAAAAAAAAAATTATATCTAATTTTTAACAAATATACTTGTTCTATCTCTTAACCCGCAATTCTCTCTCTCTAGAGAATGAAACGAATGATTTTGTTGAACTATCTTTTGCTTAGTTATATTAAGGCATTTTTGTCATTTCATCCATCCCCGTTAAATTTAACAGATTCCGTCACCTTTACAATTTAGTTTAAAGCATGAGTTGTCGTTTTGTTCATTTTGATACCATGGAGGACTTTTCTGTATATTAGATTTACCACAAGGGGTTTTTTCTGTTTTTTACACTTATAAAAACTGGCGAAGGTAACTACCACCAATGTGAAGTAATACGATACCTTAAAAAACATTGTTGTTTGGATGACAAAGTCTTATCCACCACTTGTAACAACCTGTCCTTAATGTCTGGAGTAGGAACATTTCTTTGACTAAATAGATTTATATAATACTCCACCGCCATCTGCGTTACTTCTTCATAGTCCGTAATATTGGTCACATTTTAATCCTTCATCATGGTTGGGAGGTTAAGCAGGGAAGAAAGCAATGTCAATTAAGTTATATTATAGCTTCCAAATCACATGTTTGAGATTTTGTTATTGTCCTTTTCCAAGATCAGATTCATATTGGAGTTGATATTAATTTATTTTTCATGCTCACTGATGCGTAGAACCAAAGATAAAATTAATTAAAAAAGCAAAAGAAACAAACCCAAACTTAATCCATAGTATAATACGGTCACAGAGATGATGTCATATATTACACATCTTGGTTTACAAATCCACTCAAACTCAAACTTAATTACAAGACATCAGAATTTTACTCCCACTATCTTGGTTGAAAAAGCACTCACAAACCAAATAGATACATATGAACACTTGATCAAGTAGAGAATAACAGCTACTTACTACAAATCCATGTATAGCAGCGCTTGATAGTCTGATTAGTTATCTTCTTGAGAAATGAAAATGAGATCATTTTGAGATATCCAATGGCATGCTTCACTTTGGCCAGGAGAGGTTTTCAATACCTTAAAGGCCACGTGATTAGGGGACCAGTCTGAAGTATCCATATGACATATCACAGTGACTGTATTAATTGGAATTTTAGTCTTAGGTTCAAGAACATCCACTGCATAAACTTCAGTTTTGGACAGCAAATGGCAGAAATATGTTGAAAAAGGAAGAAATAATTCATGACATGACACAGTTTTCCCAAATTTAAGCTTTTTCATCTGTCCAACTATCAAATCTTTTCCAGAACCCTTCGTGTTTTTTGAAGTCAATGCGACCAAATGGTTGTTACCTGTTGCAGTCTTTGCAAATTCAACCATATCTTCAAGGGATTTTACACAGCTCTGAATCTCATCCTTAAGAGCAGGAGTGTTGCAATAAACAATGGTAGATTGAATTGCATCTTTTGTTTGTGGGTTTTTCAAGGATTGAGGAAATAGTTTTTGTAGGTCATTTTCTGCAATAGAGATCTTTGATGCAATTTGAGAAGGAAGAAATGAATGTTGAGGTAATTGGTTTTCCAAGTCTGGGAGATGTACCATGCTTCCTTGTTTGAGAAGCGAGATTCTGAGGAAAGAAGAGGGATCAACATGCTGCACATGAGATGGGCTAATTCTGCCATAGCCATAAAAAATATTGTGTATCAAATTATTAACGAATGATTTGGGCGAACAAGCTAGGTTTGCAAGAGAACAATGATTTGCATTGAATGGAAGATTTTTCTTGGACACTAATGAAGTGAAATGTTCAGCTTGCTCCTTATTCAATGGAGATAGTTTGGACAGAAGATTTCCAGGCATGGTACCTTGGACATTTTCTGACCAATATTTGAGCTGATTCAACGCAGTAAATGAAGAAGATGGAGTGTGTGCACCAAAAAGGGATGTAGGAAACATGAGGGCAATGACAAAGAGAACGATGGCAAACCCTGAAGAGGCCATTGGTTTCAAACGAGACTACTGTAGTATTGTGACTACTATAGTATTGGTACTAATTTGCTTCAGTGGATGAAGTGATGATGAGGACTTAGCTAGTGGAGCTGCTTATTTATACTAGTAGTCAAGCCTCATGTTTGCAAATGCTGTAGTTTCCAAATGCATGTAATGTTCACGAATTAATCCAGAAAAATGAAAGTAAATAATTGAAAAAAAAAAAGAAAAAGATTCATCCGGATTGACATTTTGCAACTTTTACCCTTTGGCATCAGAATGGATTAAACATAATAAATACCATAGCATTTGGCGTGTTTGGTGATATGGCCTAGAACATTATTTTTATTCCACTTTACTCTCTCAACTGGCGGCCGTAACTCCTAAGATATTAGTTAGCTAAAAGACATTTGTAGTCTGAGACTGTGATTTGCAATATAGTCCCTCACATTTAGTGCGTCTTGCAGTATAATCGCTAACATAATTTTTGCAGTAGTTTAATCTACAAAATGGTGGTAAATGCTAAACGTTCCAAATGACAAAGATTTTGTTAGTCAAAAGACATTAACATCCTTGCATTAGACGAAGGTATCTTGACTACGATTTGAACCTTTTTCTTTTCCATTTTGTTTTTCCAAAAGCCCATGAAATTAGTGTCAGAAATGCATGAGGGATGGTGCATGCTGTTTGAGGATGCTCACCTCGGCCACCCCGCATGTCCGAGGTGAACCCACCTCGTCCCTTATCAGAACTCATCCGTGTCTTGGGCGTAACCCCTGAGCTCGGCCGGATCCCTAGTCTACCGTGTAGGTGACCTCGACACCTCCACCTCAGCTGTACGCTGATGATGTCAAGCCACCTGACATCACCCGGGACCAGTGCTTTATCTGAAAAGCACTGACCTTTATGCAGGACTCCCCGTCACCCTGCCCAGGCGGCTACAGTGTCAGAGTCAGACCTCCTGGCCTGGAACAGAGCCGTAATGGCAGAACATGGGTCCCGCTAGCATGAGCTCTCCTTCCTACCATCCACTCCCGCTCTATAAATACCTCTCATGTACACCCAACAAGTAAGCACACTGTTCATTTGACGATACTATTATTTCTCTCGTTCTCATACTAACTTGAGCGTCGCAGTGATCCCAGGGGAGAAGCCCCGCCATTCACTTCGAACAAGCAAATACACCTCACTTCATCTCAGAGGAGCCTGATTCTGGTCGGTTCAACTACCCACCAAAAATCACCTCTTCACTGTTCAAGCCAAAATGTCATTAGTGAATTCCTGTAATAACCATCCCTTCCTGCCCATTTTCTTCTACCATGAGTTTGCTGAAGAAGTGGACCTGAACTCGTTAACAGCTGAGTTCAAACTGGCCCTCCCTCTTCTCTCTTAATCATTCAGTGCCATTTGCTGTTGTCACAGTAAGATGTACTGGTACGACTTACTAGCGGGACTATCTTGAGCTCCAGAATATAGCAATATCTGTGACAAATGAAAAGCATCACACGATATTTTCTCAAGTACATGTTGAATAGATAGAGAGAGAGAGAGAAGGTAAAGTAAATCCCCTTGCAACAAATTGTCGGTCTTTGGGGCTGCTACAAGTGGAATTCCTTGGCAAGGTATCAAGTGCATGCATGGACTATAAAATGAATGCACGTAGAAGTAGAAAAGAAAAAGGTGATCTTTCTGGTTTCTGCTAGATTTTGCAATCTACATCACACCGTCCCAACTCTTCGTGCATCTTTATTGGCAGCACCCCAGAACTAATGAATGGGCTTTGTGTGGATGCGTTGAGACCTTTTAGAGGAAAAAGTTAAAGGGAGAGATGAAGATCGATGCTTTTCTTTAAAGCTACATAGCTAGCATCATCATATGAAAATGAAAATGAAAATGAAAAAGCCACATGCTATCAAAGGCTTTTGTAAAGGAAAGAAACATACATCATATGATTAACAAAACATACTTCGGGATATCAACAACCAAGAAATTTCCTTTCAAGATTTGCGTATGATAACACTATTCTACTGCATTTGTATCTCACCTAATTTAGTTTAAAGAGGAACATCTTGAGCAAGAGAGAGATGCTGCTGAAATTGAGACATGAAATTTTCTTTTAGAAGCTAGAATTGAAACTTTTCATAAAAAAAAAAAAGAAAATAAAGTGCAAGAGATATCAATTTTCAGGTTAAGACAACAATGAGAGAGAGAAATAGGTGCATAATTTAACTCAAATCTCTAGAAAAATTATATGAAACACGGTTTTGAGTATTCATTTTCTAGACCAAATCTTGATTGTTAGGTTTAATTGCTTTTATGCTGCAGTGTGCCAAGATGTCATAAAAAAAATATTTATCCTAGCTATTAACCTGATATAAGCATCTCCTCATCCTATACCATGAATGAATCATGGATACGAAAAGAAAAAGGATTTAAGATTAGAATTAATATTGAGCAAATAAATTTAGCCACTATGGACATGGTATAGGAAGAATTAAACAAAAGCCATCTTCAATTAGAATTAATTATGCTACAAAATCTACATTAACATGGCAAATTGGGTAACAGAATTAAGTATCTTGAAATTTTGCACATTCACGAAGCATCTACGCGACAACTATTCTTTTTTATGTATAATAAACTAAAATTTATTTCAGATCAGAAAAAGCATAAAATACTTTTTCTTTCACTTTAAGAAAAAATGGTGAATTGGGCGACTACGATGTGAATGGATAAGATAGTAATCCCAGCAATATTGTTTCTTTAAACTTTTTGTCGTTCTACTCTCAACTTGTTTCTTTTCCACTAATATCCATTCTTTTCCTTTCCTTTCCTTCAATTGAAACGGTAACTAATTTCTTTTTAATGGTGCATAAATTACTTTAAAAGAAAACTGCAGTGAGATACCAAAAGTTCCCAATTATATGCTTTACTTTTAAACTTACCAAAATATCTGTGGATGATTGGTTAGCCACTCAATTGGACATCTTCTTATCCTCAACTTCGTTTGCGTATTCTTTTTTCCTTTCTCCCCACAAACTTATATTTCTACCCACTTTGTCCCCCTATTCTCTTACAATACTGCTAAACAAAGATTGCGAGATATAACTTTGGAGCATCAGATTTATCTTCTATTCACGCTTCAACGGCGTATCATAGTTATTTATGTTTCTTTCTTTTACTTACAACACTCAACTCCTTTAATTTCAATTTTGTTCGAAGTTTCTTTTAATTTTGTTCTTTGTTCTTTACATATGGCACATTTTTCACTACTTTTTCTTTTCTTTTCTTTTCTTTTTTCAAAACATTGGCATGTCAAGTTGGCAATTGGCACCTAGCATACAAGTGGCTCTGAAGGTGGGCACGCCATTTGTTTCTTTTGTTTTCTGGGTAAAAGTTTTTGGACTATGACCACTCATAAATAAGTTGTTTTCTCCTGTGGGGTTTTTGATGGCCTATATCCCTTCTTGTCATGGTTGCTCTTACAATACAGGCAGCCAATGAAAGTGAATGAGATAGAAAACGAAGGCAAGGCTGCTCCTGTTTGATCAGCTGAACCATTGGCACTACAACAAAAATGGCTTTTCGTGACATATTTATAAGGACCCTTGCTAGTTTGTATCGTTATAGCACTACTATTATGACACTTATTATTAACTCAATAATATACACTCTAATTTTTTTTATTTTATCTGATATAAAAATAATAATGTGTTTTTAGATTACCTATCATGACATTTGAGAAAATGTGAGATATACCAAAAAAAAGGAAAGGCACAAAACAACATCATAGTGAATTGACGGAAGATTTATTTGCTGTGAAATATTCAAAATTTTCAATTTGCCGGCCAAAACACTCGGTCAAATTTTGCTTCTTCTGATCTCTCTCACAAAAAACACTCTCTCCGCAAACTAAACTCTCGGCAAATTATCTCTCGGCCAAGTAGGGGTGTTAAGACCGGAGCTTTTTTTAGATGGCGCAAGGCGATTGCAGATGGGTAAAGGAAGCCTGGAAAATAATAGACCACCGATGTACTAAATGAGACTTTCTTCCACTTTCTTTCCCTTCGCTCTTTCTGGCTCCCGTGACCAGTTAAAGTAAGGAAGAATCAGCCACAGGATTCATCATCTCCGCTTTCAGTTCATTCCATTCCTCAAGCTCACCGCCGTCTTTCTCCCCACAACCGCCACCACCACCGCTGCCGGAATGTTATTTCTCTTTTCCCTAGCTACCCTCCTTCTACAATCACCAGCAGCTGTACCAGTACCAGCACCAGCACCAGCTGTTCTTCCTCTTCTTCTTCTTCTTCCTATTTTGGGATTTCGATTTCTGACAAAACCATGATTTCTGTTTCATCTAGAAAAGCTAAGTCAAACCGATCATTGTATATTGTAGCTGGGGTGTTTGAGAAATTTACTAAGAGAGCAATTAAAGCGGTTATGTTTTCCTAGAGGGTGGCGAAAGCTTTGGAGGTAGAAATGGTGTATACCCAGCATCTTTTGCTAAGACTTATCACAGAAGATCGTGCTTCCGGTGGGTTTTTAGGCTCTGGAATCACAATCGAGATGGCTCGCCAAGCCGTTAAGAGCATTTGGCATACCGATACTGATGAGAAGGAGGAGAATGGTAAGGGTAATGGGAGTGGTCTTGGTCCTGAGGGGTCATGAAAGAATTTAAAAACTTTCATATTTAGGAGTTCCTCTCACTGCATATTTTTTTTTTTCTTTTATTTTCTTTTCAGTACAGAGAAAGCTTTATAATACTCACATAGCATTGTGTCACTCCAAGCTTTCTAATGCTTCAGCCCTTTGGCTTCATTTTCTTTTTACACCTAATGTTAAGTCCAAACTCAGTTTTAAGTTTTAGATAGTCATTGATCTGAAAGAGTTATTTGTTCTTGACATTATTAAAAGAAGAGTGAGTCACAACAATGTTTAAGACTTTCTCAACAGCGAGATTCATGACTAAGATTTACAAAATTGATAGGATGAACTGGTGGAAATCATAATAAACTTCTGCCAGTTTTTTCATGTGACCCGTTGACCTTGTATGTAGACTTTATGTCGGATGTTAATTGCATAATCATTGTTGAATCTTGATGAATGCTTGAATTTAATTTTGTGTCTAAGGTACTCTTTTAAGGAATAAATTCAAACGCGAGTTTGTGCAGTGTGAGTCGTATTTTATTGATATTACTTTTTTAACTTCAACTCTAGTTTCGGTCTCATGATGCCTGTGTAGTGCCAGCCTGCTCTTAAGTTGACTGATGAATGAAAAGAATATGTTGGATCTCTAAATCTTTACACTTATCAGATGCTTATAGTGCATTGCTTGACATACTTACCTGATAATGTAACTGTGACAGCTCTATCTATTGGGGAATGCATCAGTGGAATCACTATCTAGCGCAGAATACTCTAAGCTAACATCAGTATGGCCTTCACTTCTTTATTCATTTCACCTTTAGTTTTTGAAACTCTGGTACCTATCCTTATTGCGGAATTTGTCTTTGGAAGACAGTTCACGATTTCTGAGAATGATTTTTCTTTTACTGGTTTTAGTAGCTCTTATTTTTGCTTTCTTATGGCCAAGACATTTTCAGGTCAGATCTGTGATTGCTGAAGTGAGGGAAAGATTTCAATCACATTCAATGAGGTCATACAGAGCTAGATTTCTGAGGTAATAGCTATATTGTATTTATTTTGTATGTGTTTGGTCCTTTAAGTGGTGAAAGCTTACCAATCTCTTGCTGCTACTTGTATGTTTGGATTTAAATATTTCATCAATCTTGTTGCCTTGTTAAAGTTTAATTACAATGCCCTCTATATAGTATATTATGCTTGAAAAGTCTTCAGCTTCTGGAATGTGATACATGAAGGTCAATATTTTTTCTGCTTGTCTAGATTTTGTTTTGGACCTCTATTTTGGGAGACTTGCTAATTGTTTGAATGCCAATTTGCCAAATATTATTTAATTGGAGTTGTACTAAAGTTGAGTTATGAAGTTGATGTATTACATGTTTACAACATCCTGTAATCTTGTTTTGAACTTAAATTGTATGGGAATATTTCACGTGTATTAGTCATGTATGGTTTCCTCTTAGCAATTTCATCATTTTTTGAGAGTTCATGTTCACTATTACCTGTACATTATACATGAAGAAAATAATTGTCTAGCTCTGTTGGAGATTGTTTCTGACCTTTTTATATAATGATTTTCCATGTCACTGGTCAAAGTTTCTAGTGACTTTTCATGATGTGAAACTTTCTACTGTTATAGATTTGTTGTTACTCATCATGTAAAACTTTCTACTTTGGGTTTTGTTATCCTGATCTTCTTTTTCTCCACTTGCAGAATATATGAACTCTGCCTGAATGACAATGAGACATCTTTCTTGGGGATGGAGCAAGTCCAACAATTTTCCTCCTTCTCATCAGTATCGCTGCAGGAGAGCTTAATGATCAACACCTTGCAGTTTAATCTTTCAGTGCCTATTCCTTATGTCTTCATGAGGCGCTTTCTTAAAGCTGCAAGTTCTTTCTACTTGTTAGGGAAGATAATCTTTTAGTTTGTGCACATGAGGATCTTTTAGTTTGTCTACAAGAGAATCTTTTTGTACTTGTTAGGGATTTGCTATGTTAGTACTTGTTACTGACTTTTAGTTCAACAAATTATATTTGAGCTTTGACCTTTGCTTTTAGATTACTATATGCATTCTGTTCTTTGGGATAATTTTACAAGTCTTTTGGGTTTCTGATTGACGGAATGTATAGCAGGGAGCACTACTTGCAGGTTGCTTCTATATCAAAAGAAAAAAGAAAAAAAAAACTCCTGACAATTAAAAGTGTCAGCATAGAATTCGATATCCTAATGTTATACTATAGCTATCCTGACACTTTCAATTATCAAGAAAAGGGATTTTTGTTGGCAGATGGGATGTTATAACATCATAGTTTTCCTGACACATTTGAAACTACAAGCCTATCCCCACATTGGAAGGGACGGTAAAGTGTCAGATTAGATTATCTATATTAACACCTTTAAATGCCGTTAAAGGTCATTTTTGTTGTAGTGTGGTTTGGGAATCTGAAAGCAAAGGAGACAACAACTATAATTATGTTGATTGACAAGTAAGAGACATTGGTGGAATTGGGGATGGTTGGATTGGATAATAAAGTGGAAGGGATACATTTGTTGATTAACAAGTAAGCAATATTGGTGGAATTTGGGGAGAAAGAGAGTGGAGAGTTGGATTGAATGATAAAGTGGGACGTATGATAAGTAAAAAATTTTGAATTCAAAACCTCTCATCTATTGAAAAATAAAACATTGTTGGGATCGATATATACAGAGTATAATTGACTAAAATTACAACTAGATATCCCGTAAATAGGATAGACTCACATTTAATGAGACTTGAACTAATTAAGTGCCCATGATTGCTAGGTGCTCAAGCTTGATACCAAACCAAAGCCTCGTCCGTGCAAATTGTATAGGATGAACATTAGTAAACATTCATAGGACCAGTTGGTCAATAATTTTACAGGGATTATTAAATCCACACGGGGAAATAGTTCCTACTCATAAGTCATGACTCATCATGAGTCGATGAGATTTGGGACTGGTGGTGGCCGCCACCCTCAATTTGGAAAATCCCTAGTAATAATAAGAAGAATGCAAAACGATATTCTGCTAGATCAATTAGGACAAAAATGGATCAAAGGCCTTTAGCAATTATGGAGCCCAATTGATTGTCATGAGTTGATCTGAACCATTCAAAATTTAAGTTTTCTTAAAAAAATTATTTTTAAAGTTGATAGCCCATCTTTGGTCAACATTAGTTCGGCTCAATTTGAATTGGTATTTATGCTTTGTAATTGTCATTGCCAATTGCAGAGACATTGGATCTATTTGGATTGAACGAAGGATTTGATGTGAATGGATTTGAAATGAATAGATTTGAAATTCACTCCAATTCAAAATATATTGTTTGGATAGCATTTATCTTGGAATGGAGATAGTTTGTAATTAACAAAAGCAATGGAGTAAAACATAAAATCATTAAATGTTTCAGGGGAAAAAATCAATTTTTTGGTTGGTACAATCTAAAATGTTGAATCGATATTGTAGGAGAGGGAAGACATCAAAGAAGAGATGTCAGAGGAGGAATTTCAATTGAATTTGAATTTCAAATCTTTTATACATTGATAGTGTATACATTTTTACCATTGGATGTATGACATCTAATCTGAATTTAAATTTGAAACCCAAATTTTGCATATATGTTGTGCATCCAACCATGATAATGTATACACTGTCAGTGTAAATAAGATTTACTCTTTATTTTAACACAAAAACTAGAAATTTATTTGTGCCTTAGCACTATCTTTCTTTATTTATTGTGAATTTACACAAAGATGAATAATTGAAATTCAAAAATTAACAATAATCTTACATGTTCATTCATATCAATTTTAAAAAATTAATGTATTCTAAATGTTCAATTATTTACTAATTTTTAAAATTTGTTATATATGTTCACTATAATATGATAGTATACACCAAATAATGTACCACATTTCAAAAACTTGGTATATATTCTTTTTTTCTTATAAATATTCTTTTAGATAATTTAGATTTTTATAATGACCATAAACCTAGAACTATATATTCATATTTAATTAAGCGGAAAAGATCTAATAATCCATTTTTCTTCATCAATAAATATTCAATTTCCAACAATATTGAAATATGTTGGTGTAACTGTTAATTCTCCTTTTTACACTAAATTAATTCAAAATTAAGGAAAGAAATGATGAACAATGTGAATACTAATCAACGATATGGTAGTGAAAGAAAATAATTTATAGGATTTATAAGATTTCAATAATTGTGATTTGAAAAAAAAAATTTACTATAGTTCTATGTGATAATTTGGCAGCAAGCAAATATATTAAGATAAGATTAATTACTTTTTAAAGTTATTTTAAAATTAAAAATAATTTTTAAATATATCCACAAGAATTTCAAATCAAAACCATCCTTTCGTTATCCAAACCAGAAGTGGACTATTGTCGCCAGGAAAAGCCGGGCTGGCATGGCAGGTTTTAGAATACGATTTTAACCCTAATTATGAAATGACCGTCCGACATTGCTTTCTCATCCTCCTCTCTTCTCATTCTCACCACCACAGCATCAACTTTACTCCTCGCTTCATTTTACAAAGCCAATCCACAACTTAGCCACAAATCAAGCTCTATTGTCCTGCTCTATCCCCCTTTTCTTCCTTTTCGCAATCTCCCTTGCACTCAAGCCGAAGAAGCAGTACAGTACCCATGAAATTTTCTTTTAGGACAAGGACAAGATTTGCAAAACTATCTATACCTAAGGTGGAGTTTTGCAATTAACCCATCAAACCATGGCAAACATATTTTATGGGAGACTTTAAAATATAAAACACACGAATAAGGAAAGCAACCTTGCCCCATTACCACCCTTACCCAGTGTTTTAAAAACCGAATCGGACTTGCCGGTTCGACTGGTCGGACCACGAACCGGCCTTGGTTCCGATCCGATTCGTGCTTGGGTTGATTATACTTAAAAACCGGATTGAACTATACGAACCGGATTGAACCGTTGAACTGGAGTTTTTTTTGTTTTTATCTATTAAATTGAAAAAAAAATTTAAAAAGAATATGCTTTCCTTAACCCTAAAAGCTAATTATTAAATGTCACATTCACTCACTTTCTTCTCATTTTTTACCTCTTATCAAGTTTGTATTTTTAATTTCTATTTTCTTGACCTCTTCCAAACTCAAAACTTCTTTTTTTTTTTTAAGTTGCAATATCTAAATATTAATAACTTGAATTAAAAATTTAAACTCACAATGTCTAATTCTCATAGATGTGAATTTTGTATAATTTCAAAATATTGTGGTATTTTTGAGTTGGATTTAAGATATTTTTTGGTAGATATAATTAAGATTGAGATGAAATTTATTTGTTTCAACTTATAATTTAAAAAATTTATTTTTGAAAATCCAAATTCTTTGAAAATATTAAATTTTCATCATATAAAGTTTTAAATTAGTCCAATGCATGTCTAATTTTGTGCATATATATTTATATAAATTATTTTTTAAAAATTCATTGAATCAGGATTGAACTGGTCCGGTCCGAACACTTCATCGATTCAATTAACGGTTTGAGTTTTAAAACATTGCCCTTACTTAGGGCATGGAGTTTTTGTGATTAACCCAAGTTTGATACTCAAAACTTTTACAGTATTTCATTTTGACCTATGGACAATTTGGACAACTCTAAATGATTTAATGAATTTTTACTAGGGTTAAAAGTAAGTTCACTAAACGTTGGGATACTTTGTACTGTAGTTCCTACCGTTTATTTTGTTACTTTAATCCTTTCGTTAGTCAACCTCAGTATTTGACTGCTAAATAGTAATGAATTTTCCCGAAAATTTCCTAAAATATATCGGTTCAAAATTTTTGGACAAAAATACCCATTGTCTGCAAATTTATTAAAAAGATCTCCACAACCCTTTTATCTAAACAATGACCTCGTACCCTGTTTTTTAAAATTTTAAAAAAAAATCGCAACTCTTTTGACAGTTCCAATACAGCATAACCACATTCTTCTTTTGAAGTAAAGTATCTGTTCCACTCTTCTGCTCCATTTTTTTTCTTCTAAGAATAATCTTTCTTACACTGTCAATGTATACATCATCGCTGGGTTTCGATGATTGCCACATTAACCTGATTTGAATATGAATACCAAATTTTATATATGTAACACGCATCTAAATCTGCTAATGCATATACTGTCAATGCATAAGAGATTTATCATTTTTTTTAACTTTAGGAAAATGAAGTACTTTTTTCCATTTTCTCCATTCTTTTCAATCTCACAGTGGACACAACAAATTGTTTCAAATCTATCTAAATTAATGCATTTCGGTCTTTCACTTTTCTCTTTGCTTCAACAAGTTTTTCACCTACAGATTTATGTTATTTTTTCTGGAAAAACTGAGCTAAGTATATTCATGTCTAGTAAATTAAAAAAATGAAGAATTAGCAACAGCAATTCTATTGCTCATGTTCAACTCATTTGAATATGAAAAACAAAAAAATATATAATTGATCATCGAAAAAACAAATGAAATTCAAAAACAAGATTGAATTTGTTTGCCAATCGAGCCAAACACAAATTTGTGTGCAAGCAGATCAAATATGTTAGTAAACCCTACAAAATTACGTTGTTGTCCAATTTGCCCCTCATTCTCCTCACCAATATTGCCAGCCAATGCAAGTAAAAATTGCGATACTTCTTTACTACAAAAAAAAGGGCGTAAATTTATCAGACAGAGAGAGGCCATTTCTCATTTTATATATTTTCATTTTCCTCCCACTTACACTAAAAAAAAAAATCATTTTGCTTCTTTTCATTGTGAAACTCAACCTCCTTTGATTTCAATTTTGCTTGTGCTCTTTTTTCCCTTTCTGCTTCAAAATTGGCACAGTTCCTGCTATTTTTTAATGAAAAGAAAACATTGGCACGTGAAGTTGGCAATTGGCACTAATTGCCTTATATTCAAGTGGCTCTAAGGATAGAGCATCATCTGTTTCATTTGTATTCTGTGTAGAAGTTATTGGACTAAGACACCTCACAAATAGTTGTTTCTTCCTGTGGGGTTCTGGAACTAACACCTCTCATACATTTTGTTAGAAAAACTACAGAACTATCAATATTTTTTTAGTCTCTATCTTAATCAATGTCAAATTAGTGATATTTTTCGATAACTGTGAATGTGATCCAACTTTTTAGCTTATCTTTTTTTTTTCTTTGGTATCAAAAACAACAATAGTTCACAAAAAAACTGGCCTAGAACCACTACCAACTTATGGTAGTTCTAACACTGCAAAAATCCACAAACTCTAAAAGATCCTGGCAACACTTTCTTCTCTTTCTTAAGATAAATTTAAATCTCTGGTAAAGTCCCATCAAAACTATTGTATCATAATAAACAATTTTTTGTTGTAGTTGCTATCAAACAAAAACGTAAGTTTTTGAGGAGTTTTGATTTCCGTTTCGTATAATTGTGCTAAATTATTTTACAAATTGTTTAGAAAAGTAGATTAAACTTTACTCAATGAGCACACTTTAGCGTATTCATTTAAATTTTTGACCAAGCCAATATTACTTTAAGATTTGGTTGCTGAAAGTGTAAAATTAGGAAAGGTACGTGTAATTTTTGAAACCTCAAGAAAGCTCAACGAAATTGTCAAAACTGCAGGGGAGGTTTCAGCAATTAACCCTTTAATTATTGTTGATTCTCGATGATGCGTAGAACCGAAATAAGAAACAAAAGAAGCAAAAGAAACGAATCCAAACTTAATCCTGATTCAATAGTATTATAATAATCACAGAGTATTTCATAAATTACACATCTTGGTTGACAAAGCCACTCACACTCAAAACTTAACTATAAGTCACACTTTTATTCCCACCATCTTAATTGGCAAAGCGCTCGCAAAACTAAATACAAATTTATCAACACTCTAATTAAGTACAGAGTAACGACTACTGCATATCCGTGCATAAGTGCTTGATAGTCTGGCTAATCCTCTTCTGCAGAAACGAAAAGGAGATCATTCTGAAACACCCAATGGCATGCTACAACTTTCCCAGGAGAGGATTTCAGCAACTTAAAGGCCACATGATTAGGGGACCAGTTTGAAGTATCCATGTGACATATCACCATGACTGTGTTGATTGGAAGTTTTGTCTTAGGTTCAAGAACATCTACTGCGTAGGCTTCAGTTTTGGACAGCAAATGGCAGAAATACGTCGCAAAAGGAAGAAAAAATTCATGACATGAGACAATTTTTTTGAATTTAAGCTTTTCCACATTTCCAACTATAAATTCTTTTCCAGAGCCCTGTGTATTTTTTGTAGTCAATGGGACCACATGGTTTGTACCTATCGCAGTCTTTGCAAATTCAACCATATCTTCAAGGGATTTTAAACAGCTCTGAATCTCTTCCTTAAGAGGAGGAGTATTGCAATAAATAAGAGTGGATCGAATGGCATCTTTTGTTCGTGGGTTTTTAAAGGATTGAGGAAATAACTTTTGTAGGTCATTTTCCACAACAGAGAACTTTGATGCAATTTGAGAAGGAAGAAATGAATGTTGAGGTAATTGGTTTTCCAAGTTTGAGAGATGCATCATGCTTCCTTGTTTGAGAAGTGAGATTTCGAAGAAAGAAGAAGGATCAACATGTTGAACCAGCGATGGGCTAATTCTGCCATAGCCGTAAGCACCAAAAGCCCGCATATTTACAACGAGTGATCTGGGTGAACAAGCTAGGTTTGCAACAGAACAATAATTTGAATCCAAAGGAAGATTTTTCTTGGACACTAATGAAGTCAAACGTTCAGCTTGTTCCTTATTCAATGGAGATAATTTCGACAGAAGATTTCCAGGCATGGTGCCTTGGACATTTTCTGACCAATATTTGAGCTGATTCAATGCAGTAAAAGAGGAAGGTGGAGTGTGTGCACCAAAAAGGGACGTAGGAAACGTGAGGGCAATGAAAAAGAGAACTCTAGCATACCCTGAAGAGGCCATTGGTTTCACCGAAACTAGTATTGTACTAATTTGCTTCAGTGGATGAAGTGGTGAGGACTTTGATAGTGGGGCTTCAAATTTATACTAGTTCTCGAGCCTGGACACTCGCCTCACCGGTCCATTTCAGGATAAAATGGTTATTGTAAATTTTTTTACACCATACTTTGCTTTGTTTATATTTTTATCTAAATTTATTTACATCAGACTCCAACTTATTTGCACCCTAGGCTAAATTGGTCCGAAATGGAACTTGTGAGCCCCCATCCCCCTCTAGCCTTGAGTTTGCTCACACTATAATCTCTGAATGTACATAATGTCAGGGTCAGAGATAGAGTGGGGGTAGCGGGGCAATTGCCCCATGATCCTACCAAAACTCCATATCTATATATAAAATTATAATTTTGCGCGTACAATTAAATGAAATTATACTACAACATCTAAAGTAGTAGTGCACACTTTGTTTGTATGTATCTATATCCAAATAATTTAAAACATTTAAAATTAATGACACTACCTTATCTAAACAAAGAAAGAGACTCAATTTGCATTAATTCTTCTTTTTCATCTATTCATCTAGTCTAATGTTCTTTTAGTACACAAACCTATTTGAAAAGCTTTTTTTTTTCGAAAAAAAAACTTTTTGCACTACAAATTGGAACTCACAAACATTTCTCATTTTTTATTTCATCATAACAAAAATCTAAAAAAAAAATTATTAGGATTGTGAGAGGAGAAGTGGATGAATCCTTTATTAGGAATTTGTGATTTGAGAGATTTTGTTATGTTGACTAAATTGTAGATTAATTATGCACATAATAACTTTTGACGTAGATTGTGAGTTAAACAATTTTTTCATATTATAATTAGTAAAATTTCATATATGAACATTGCCTCCACTGAATTTCCTTTCTTGCTCCGCCTCTGCATAATGTTCAATTAATTCAAAAAACTCCAAATGCACGTATATGTTCAATAATCCAAAAAAAAAAAGAGAAAATTGAAAAATAAATTTATATGAATTGACATTTTGCAACTTGTTTCACGTCTGCATTTGAATGGGTTAAGTATACCAAACATCCACAGAATTTGGCAACATAGTCCAGAACATTAGTTGAGCCCCACTTAAATCTCTCAACTAGCGGTCATAACACCTGAGATATTTGATAGTTAAAAAGTCACTTGTAATCTCGAGTGTGATTGACAATGTAGTCTCTCACATGTAGCGGGCCTTGCAGTATTCACGTTTAGTCTATACAATGGCAGTCGATGTTAATAGTTCAAATTGACCGAGACATCTTAGTCAAAAGACATTAATACCCTTGAATTAGACTAAAGCATCTCGGCTGTGGGTTCAAACTTTTTTTTTTCCAATAAAGCCCCAGAAAGTTGGGTAAAAAATGCATGCTCCTCGACAAGATTCTACCACACACTAAATTTTAAAAACCTATATATCCAATTTTCTACAAGTATATAAATCGTTTATTGAATATAGATGATATCAGGTGTCTATCCTACAAAGAAGATTATCAATTACTAGTGATTTTTGAATTTCTTTATTATTTAGACTACCACAAATACAAGAAATTAAATCTACACTACATGTATGAAATAAAAGTAACAAAAATAATAATAGAAATCTCCCAGGGTAATGAAATTCCTCACTCTAGGTATGAAATTTTAGAAAAACATAATGAAAATAAAATCCAAACTTGTATATTAACTAAATTTAAAATCAATTACAAAAGAAAAAGAGTTGGGAAGATAGAATAACCCTTGTCACATGGCCTCCTTCTTTACCTTCTTCAACCTCATTTTCATCTAGTTAATACACAAGAAAGGATAAACTAACTAATCTAAACCATCATGTACTACCTAAACTAAGAAATATAAGAACTACATCTTAAAGTGAAGAAGTGTATTCAACCACCCCTTCCTCCCAAGCTTAGCTTTAAATGAGAAGATACTAGCTCCTATTTATAGAGAAATCTTCAAACCTTCTTCTTGTATCTTCAATATGACCATAACTCTAATAAGTCAATATTTGTGGCTTCCATGGAATCAAGAAGATTTGAAGTGACAAAAAGTGGTTCTAGATGATGTTTGAGCTTTGCTTCTAACCACCAAAATGTCTTCTCAATGCTCTAAACAAAAGCAAGAAAGAATGACTTCAAAAAGACTAAACTTGCACAAGTTGTACAATTTGCTCAAAATCTCTGTTGCATAACTAGCCTTGGAACCTGCTCAAGTCTCTATGGTTTACAAGGCCGGTTCCTCTTATGAATTTCGTGACAAACTTCCTACCCTATAATTGGTTTAGTAACTGGTCCTATCTCCAAATCAACTACTCCTAGAGTGGTTGGCTACCAAGAGAATCTTAAGACTTTACTTGGGTGTAGGTTAAGGGATCGAATCACTTGGCCTACATTCTAAAAATCCAAGATTCTTCAGAATGTTCTGCTAGCAGCTGCGTAGGTACCCGTCAGAGTCATTGGTGCTTCAGTGCCCGCCGGGTTCTCCCTTGACTTCTTTAAATCCCTATTCCCTCTCGTATAGAGGAGGAGTAGATGTAGAATAGAATCTATCATATCCGACAAAAAAAAATACCGATCCTACCTCCAGTTACGTTACCCTATTTCACAACTACCTTCTCGCTTCTTCACTTGACTTAGCAACTAAGTTCTTTTAAGCCCTTTTGTCCTTCTCCCTATAAAAACAACCAAATTAAACAAGTAAAAAGGGACAATGATTTTATCCTTAATCAACAATAGTCAAACATCAACTTTTAATAATATACAAACACTTCCCTTCTTGATTTCAAGTAACAAGAGCTTAAGAATCCTTAAAATACCAACAAAATATAATACAAATTAGGCACTTATCAACTCCCCCACACTTGAACCTTTACTTGTCTTCGAGCAAATCAAAACAATCATCACAAACAAAGGTTCAAACAATTTGAAATAAACACATTTACTCATTGAAATTCACTCTTTTAATAAGAAGTAAGACCCAAATAAAATTGTCATTATTATCACAAGTGCTTATAATAAAACTTGTCATTATTATCATGCGTTAAAGATAACACAATCGACTCAATTCTTTATCTCCAACTTGACTAAGCATGCGACCCGACCCGTGTAACATATGCATAATACAACTTCCCTAAAGTCATTCTCCATGCTCTCACTATCATAATAGTAAATAGTACTAGTAGAGGGGTTTCTAACTATATATATAGACTCACAACTCCTTTGGAAAATTGTCTTTTGATGTGGCAACTAACATTTTTAGATGAAAACTATCGATTACTCAACAATTGCCTAACTCAAATACTTTTTTACACAACCAACAACCTCTTGGGTTGTTCGCCACCACAAAAGACTTAGGTTTTTGTGGGATAGGAGGTCAAGGGTTCAAACTTTGCTTTCCATCACTTTGCCACTCCATGTGCCTTCTCCAAATTCATATAGGTGCGTGGTGCACTTGTTTGATCTGATGGCAGTTCAGCCCTTGTCAATTTTGGCCAATTGATTTAGTTGGGCTTTCCCTCCCTTCCCCTCTCCCAGAATAGACTAAGGAGCAGTAAGAGTAGAGCAGATATTAAGAGTAGAGTAGATGTTATCGATTGACAAACAAAAGTACCTTTAGATGCGAAGGTCAACATTTCTAGCGAAGACCTCTCGGTTACTTAGTAGAAGAGTTCTGGAAGCTAGAAAGTCACATTTATTCACTCTCTTATTTTTAATTTTTTTCTTCTTTTTTTTCCTTTTTTCCTTTTTTTATTTTTCTCATTTTTTCAACAAAGCGACGATAAAATCCTCTCTTACCACAAAACTAACAAGAACCAAGGAAAATAATTAAAGGATAAATTGCTTACATATAAGTTATATTTATCTAACAACTCACATTTCCAAACGAAGATGAAGAAAATTATCAAACATGCACTTTTAGGCACAATCTCCTCCGCTTAACAAGATATAATTTCCTAACTTAACACAATCATACACATATCAAAGGCATTTCCCATCATTAAAATCATGATTTTTTTCAACATAAATGTGCAATTCACCAAAATTGGGGAGATAATCCAAGTAGTTGACTTCGTAACAATCAAATTTCACATATTTGGACATAATTTTGAAAACTATTGGAGAATTTTGAAAAACTTTTGACAGAATTTTCCCTTATAAAAGGACCAATCTCCCTGTCAACAACCCAAAATTTGTACAATATCTTATCAGCACAAGTCCAAATATACAAATTTTCACATCACAACCCATTTTCATGTCAATATAAATGCACATATCACATTTAAAGTATCCCAACATATCAATTCCCCTCCTCCATACTTAAGTATCACATTGTCCTCAATGCTACAGAAAAGAAAAGAAAGTTAGGGGAAAAACTTCCTTTTGTGATAGCGGCAAAGCAACTCTGTGGAAACTGATCCTCTATCCTCATCAAAGTCAATTGTATTGCTGTTCACATCAAAATGAAGACGAACACACTTAATACTTCACTAAATACAAAACTAATAGTACATAAAGCTAGTGAACAATAAAGTGTGGAGAAAGATAAGAAAGATTAGTGGTGGCGGTGGTGGTGATGCTAGTGATGGTGGCTCTTCTTGCTCTTGTTCTTGTTCTTGTTGTTGCATTTCCTTTTCACTTGATGATTCTTCAACCACAAGTCATTTAGACGCTCAATAGGAAGAAACTTCACCCTTTCTCTTGCCATTGACTTGCTTACATTGCACCATCTCCTAGAAAGTGGTAAGAAATAAGGGTAAAAGGAATTCTTTATATTGTTTCCCAAATGAACAAGAACAAAAGAAGAAAATTAAATTAGAGCCCTATATGCAATATATAGTCCTTTATGCATTTATATGACTCTATTCAACAAATGAATCACCACAACTCTATCACTTATTAAGCACACAAGAAAAACCTTACCACCAAATACTTGTTATCCATCTCTCCAAAAAATTCACTAAATTATCATTTTCCCAAGTTAAACTAAAATAATTAGTTAAGGTGTAAATTCATTCAAAGTCCACTCCATATGTGTCACAAAAACATTAAAACATGATAACTATATCATATGAAGCTAACAACGAAGTTCAAATATATTAACAACTCAACAAAACTCATAATCCAAATTAGTTAAGATTGAGATATTAGCAAGTTAACACTGCAAATTCTCCATATTTTCCTAAACTCTGAACTTTGGCATGCTTAAATGAAACAATCCAACTCATCAAATCATTCATGTACCATCATTTGCATCAAGAGACATTCTTCAAATTCATAATGAAAATAATTCAATAAAACACCCAAAAATTCTCAAATTTATCAAATATTCATCAAGCCCCTACTTTAAGCATCACTACAAGCTCAACTAGTTACTAAAATAATTTAGAAGTAAAACCCATGCAAGAATTTTTCATAAAATTCAAAATTAAGAAAACTCAAGAAAACCCACTTAGAACAAAAAGAAGTTGGTGAAGAAGTCATACCTCAAACTTGTGTTAGATGGATTAGAGATGCAAATGAATTGAAACCGCCCAAAAATTTCACCCGAAAACAAGCCCAAGTTGTGCGGATTGAAAATTGAAGAACAAGGGATCTTGAGCTTAAAATGAAAATTTGAAGTGTTTTTTATTCTTGTTGTTAGGTTAGAAAAGATCTATGATGCTCCTAGAGTGATTTAAGAGCAAGATCTGGTAAGGAAAATAAGCTCAAATGAAGATTTGAGAAATTTGCTAAAAGGGTTGGTAGTGATTCAGTTTGGACGAAGAAGAAGAAGAGAAAAGTGTAGGAGAAAAATGGTGCAAAATGAATTTATAAATGGAACAAATGCTTTTAAAGCTTTCATCACATCTAATCGGCTATATAACCGACTCTAACAAGACCCATTCCAGAATCAATTGCTGGTTAGAGGCTTTCTTTAGCAATTTTAACAAATTTTCACAATAGAACTGGCTCTGTAATTGGTTATGAGTGAACCGGTTCTTAAGCCAGTTTCTCTCCCCTGTTTCTACATTAGGTTCATTTTGCACACCATGCTATATTCCAAATGTGAAACAAACGATAAAAATCTCCTCAAAACTCTTTTACATACTTAAAAACATATTTGTTTACAAAGAATTCATGTTCATTCAAGTAAACATGAGAAATTAGAGAATGCATAAAATGAGCATAAACTTCCCTTTTCTCCTACTCTAATGCAAGTTTCAAGCTTATTCATAACCTTCTCCATATTTCATGAACTTACCTTACAAAAATCAACCAAAAAAAGTTAGAATAATATCAAATGCAAAAAAATGTTGGGTGGCCTCCCAGCAAACGCTTCTTTATAGTCATTGGTTTGACTATTTCACCTCATTTTTCAAGGAGGTTTTGTTAATGAACAATCTACCATTTTAACCCATGGTGGATCAACAAAAGGCAGCTCCATCTCATAAGCCTTATCTCCAAATGATTTGAGATTCAAAAGTAGCTTACCTATCTCAAGTGCTTTATAAATATTACCTTGCATTTATAAAACTTGAGAACTTATTAAAGAAACATCTGCATGACTTTCTTGGAAGATTATGACTTTGAAACCTACACTTTCAATATATTTCTCAAGAAGGGTTATATATGAATCGTTCATGGCTTCCTCTTGAGGTTCACAATTCATTCCAAAGATGTTATCATGTGAAATGGACATTTTTTCATTAAAACAAGAAGTAAGGTCATCATTTTCGTCAAAAAGATATCCACTTTCACATGCAACATTCCCACTATTCATAATAGGATCAATTCTCAAAAAGTGTTATATATGAATCGTTCATGGTTTCCTCTTGAGATTCACAATTCATTCCAGAGACATTATCATGTGAAATAGACATTTTCTCGTTAAAACAAAACTGTCATCATTTTCATCAAAAAGATATCCACTTTCATATGCAACATTCCCACAATTTATAATAGGATCAATTTGCATATCATTAAAAGAAGGGCAAAAAACCGCGGTGATCCTCAAACTTTCTACTTTGCGCACTTTTAGTCCTCCAACTAATAAGTACGTAAATGTAGTCCTCTAATTAATAAAAATGTGTAGTTGTAGTCCTTCCGTCCAATTTGACTGTTAAGACAGACGGGAAACACATCACACATTGCTCATATGACATTTATTTTTGGGATAATTACAAAAAACTCCCTAGAGGTTTCTAAAAATTTCACTCAGCTCCCTTGATGTTTGGAAAATTACACCTACCTCCCTTGATTTGATAGTTTTAATAACAAAATCTTAAAATAATATTGATTTGGTCAAATTTTTAAATGAATTTCCAAAAATACCCTTGTGCAATGAGTTTTAATTTGCTTCACTATACAATTATAAGATTATCTAGTATAATTATAATAAAAATGTGCCAAATTTTTTATATTCGTACCTACTATTGATAAATGGCAATAATAATTTTATCATTATGATAGGATACTTTTGATGGTATTTTATTATGGATTTAAATTTATAAGATAGAAAAGGAAATGTTGAAATAATTCATTTAGTGTTAATGAATTTTTCGAATAGTTGGATTATCAAATTTAATAGTGATTTTGGACTATTTTCTTTTGATTTATTGTTAATTTTAATACCAAAAAGTAGAAAATAAAGATCAGCAAAAACATTGGATTGCATATAAAGTTAACTCGTCAAAAAAATCACTAATTGGACATTTGATTACAATAGAAACTAGAGATAATAGTGATAGTTTTACAGTTTTATTGGCAAAATTTTAAAAAAAGGAATAAGAAGGAAAAAGAATAAAAAGTAATTTTAAAAGTCATTCTAAATATAAACATACCAAACAAGGAAATTTCATTAAATATTCAAGGGTAGTATTGTCATTTTAAACGATAAGAGAGGTATGTATAATTTTTAAAACATCAAGGGAGCTAAATGAAATTGTTAAAAACCTCAAGGGAGGTTTTTGAAATTATCCCTTTATTTTTTGTATCATTTTTGTATCTTCCTGTCCATCTTAACAGTCAAATTAGACGGAAGGACTATGACTACACATTTTTATTAATTAAAGGACTACATTTATGCACTTATTAGTTGGAGGACTAAAAGTGTGCAAAGTTGAAAGTTTGAGAACCACCGTGGTTTTTTGCCCTTAAAAGAAATAACTTTACACAAAAACATGCAATTGATCTTGTATTCTTTCAAAATGCAAAGCTAATTCATCTATTCTTTCCTCTACCCTATCAAAACAATTGGAACTTGCATTAGCTAACCTTTCTATATCTAAATTCACTTTATTAGCAAATCTTTGTATAGCTTTCTCCCAAGGTGGTTTAGATATATAAGCTAATTTTTTTATGACTGGATTAGAATTGCCTATTAGTCTTTCTATAACTAACTCCTATGATGGCTTGAATTGATGTTGGACATGTTGGAGTTGGAAATCAGAAAAATGATTGAATTCACTATAAGTACATTGATTCCCCCAACCACAAGCATAATAGTTACTCCAACTAGGGTCATATTAATCAAAAGACGGATTGCAATACTGAAATTCACCAAAATGATCTATATTTCATACTTGCACACATTGATAATTTGCATAGTATCTACTAGGCAAAACACGATTTACAAGATTAGAATTACAAACATTAGCCATCCTATTTTGCTCAATTACATGCATATATTACATTTTCCAATTTAGCATTTAACGCTCTATTGCCGTCATCAAAAGACATACCTGCAGTAGTTCCTTGGTTTCTTCTAATGTTGAAGCTTTGAAAGTATGGAGGATTCATTTCCAACCTTTCTCCCCTCAAGCATTGATTGCCCAATTGAGCTATCCTTCTCAATGCCTAAAATACTTTCAAAAGAAAACTTAGTTAAGAAGAATAGATGACTTAGCACATACACAAAAACAAACACTAAACACATAAGACTTGACAAATACATAAGAAATTTAGACACAACAAACACAAGAAAAAAGTAAAACATCTAAATTAATAAAATTATTCTTAGCACAGATTGAATCAAATCATTTCCAACAACGGTGTCAAAAACTTGATGAGTCTCTATTATGCACTAAATTTTCTAAGTCTAAATACTCTGTTTTCTGCAAATATACAGATCATTATCGAGCATAGGGGGTATTAGGTGTTGATCCAACAAAAAAGATTGTCAATTATCGATGATTTTAGAACTCCTTTACTATTTAGATTACCACAACTGCAAAAAATTTAACCTACACTACACACATAAAACAAAAGTAGTAAAAATAATAATAAAAAGCTCTTAAGGTTATGGAATTCCTCATTACTTTTGCAAATGAAATTACTAGTTAATTAAATATTACCATCTTAACTAGTTATGGCGTAATTTCTTAATACGTGAGAAACCTATTCTTATTGTGAGTCAACTATACTTGTAACTAAATCATACCTACTCTCGTGGTTATGAAACTAATTATAAGTTTATTTTTCAAAAAAAATTACATGCAACAAGCCACCAAAGCTACAAAGGTGCACCTCTGCTTTCGTGAAGTGTACTCAGGTTTAGCACTTCTTTAAACTTGTGTAAAATCCCAATTTTCATTACAAACTTAACACTTTAAAATTATTGCAATTAATGACCAGTTAATCATCGTTATAAAAGTGAAAGTGCCAAATAACGTGTTCAAAATAATAGCATCAATTAACCAAGTAAATATCACAAAAAGATATAGCCAGTTCGTCCATACCTCTAGACATGAAACTTTCGAAAAACATAATGAAAATAAAATCCAAATTTGTATATTAACTAAATTTAGAATCAATCACAAAAGATAAAAAGTTAGAAAGATAGAGTAACCTTTGTCATATGATCTCTCTTCTTGCCTTCTTTATCCTCTAATTTCATCTTCATCTATCTTATATACAAGAAAAGATAAACTAACTAACCTAAGCAATTCTACACTACCTAAACTAAGAAATATAAGAACTACATCTTGAAATGAAGAAATATCTTCACCTCCACCCCTAAAGCTTAGCTTTAAATGAGAAGACACAAGTTCCTATTTATAGAAAAAACTTCAAACCTTCTTCTTATATCTTCAATGTGAACATAACTCCAATAAGTCAATATTTGTGACTTCCATGAAATCAAGAAGTTTTGAAATGACGTAAAGTGGTTCTAGTTGATGTTTGAGTTTTGCTTCTAGTCATCAAAGTGTCTTGTCAATGCTCCAAAGCAAAGCAAGAAAGAATGACTTCAAACAGAATCAACAAGTTGTGTAAGTTGGTCAAAACTTCAGCTACATAATCAGCTTTGGAACTTGCTCAAATCTGCATGGGTTGCAGGGCTGGTTCCTCTTGTGAATTTCATGACAAATTTTCTGCCTTATAACTGGTCCGTTAATGGGTCCTACCTCCATGGGTTACTAAGCTTACATTGTCCTGTTTTGTCACAATTTTTTGGCTTCATCACTTGATTTGGCGACTAAGTTCTTTCAAATCTTTTGCCCTTTTTCTTATAAAAACAACCAAATTAAATAAGTAAAAAGGAACAAAAGTTTCATCCTTAATCAACAATAGTCAAACATCAACTTTTAATAATAAGCAAACATTTCTCTTCTTGATTTCAAGTAAAAAAAACTTAAAAATCCTTAAACAGTCACAAAATATAGTACAAATTAGGCACTTATCGCTCCTTCTAAATATGATTGGAAAAAAAAGAAAATGAAAATCAAAAGGGCCACATGCTATAAAAGTCTGTTGAAAACGAAAAGATAGGTTCATATAGTCAAAAAGATAAACATTGCCATACCAACAATACATATTTCATAGTATGACAACACAGAAATTCCATTTAGACATTTTCAAATGTCCACGTGTAGCATATGGGTACTATTCTATTGCATTTGCACCACACTTTTTTTATTTGAAAAGGAACAACTTAAGTGAGAGAAAGAGATGCTGCTGAAATTTGAGACATGAAAAAAGAATTTATCTTCTTTAAAGACTTGGATTGAAACTTTTTCATTAACAAAAGGGAAATAGAAAGTTTAAGAGATATCAATTGCTACAGCTAAGATAGAATGAGACAGAGAAAATAGATTTTAAAATAGATTTGTGAAAAAAGGATTCCAAATGTGGTCAATTGCTTGTATTGGTAGCAAAGGGAATTTTAGCACAAAAATTTCAACTGTTACAAACGTAGGGGTAAATGTGGGAATTTAACAAAGGAAAATTCTATACCAAATAACATGCAACATATACAACAGTTAAAAGATGGCCCATTTCTTAATATTTAGGAGTTTTATATTTGTATCTATCTCTTGGTCATATCGTGATTTTGATATTGTTTTTGTAGGTGGGCTCTTTAATAAATTTAAATGATCAAATCTTGAGTTGATGTTATGAACGGACTAGTACAAATCTTAACTACAAAATAGGCTAAAAAATTGGAGAATTTACTGCATTTAATCAAATTACAATCTCCGTTCAAAAAAGTAACCAAATTACAATTTATATTGATAAATAAGAGTGTGAAAGAGATCAAGTATTACAAAACTTATAGCATACAAGTCTTTTTGGAGTAAATCCATTTTAGATTGCATCATGTGAAAGAGATCGAGATGAGCTTTTAGAAATAGGTTCTATAAAGTGTTCGGCAATATTTTTTGTTAATTATCTGTCGTTGGCTAATCTAACTGATTAATATCAAAATGATAAAACACTATGCATGAAATTGATCGTATCATTAATTAGGCAAACTTTTGGGTAGCCAAAGCATCTATATATGTAGAAAAAACTTTAGAACAGTACTAAGGTTGCACTTCATTTCTTGTCCATAAATTAGAGTGCTTTCCATAATTGGATATCAGTTTTAACAGTACAAGTATAGTTGAGTTACAACCATGTTATAATAGTTTAGAGAAACAATTATTTGTTCACAAAAAGAGATTAAAATGCTATAATTATTGAACTCTTTAATGGCTTTTGTTGATTAAATCTACAATTAGATGATCGTAAAAAACAACTATACGATTAACATTGAAATTTTACTTTTTTTATTCTAAGAACAATAAGAAAACAATAGCCTTTACATTCTTTGACAAACAGAAAGAAGGTAAAAATCTCTACTTTCTCTAAATTCTCAAGTACTGCTAATTATGGATGGAGAAAGATTGCTCAGAATTGCTATCCTTACAAAATTCATGAAATTATTAATCAATGGGGAACTTTGGTTGATGGTGATGTGTGCACGAATGGTGATGGTGAGGAACAAGTGCACGTTCCATTGGGCCTGGGCACGTGATGGTGATGAACAAGTGCATTGGGCCCAGTCACACGTGCCCAGGCCAAGCATTTCAAAAAGTCTCTTCAAACCCTTGTTCGAAATGTTCAAGACCAATAAAGGGTCCATAGGAACATTGAAGGCTTGGAGGATGTTAAGCGAGTTATCTACACATTACTCCAAGCCCATGAGGGGCTAAGTGATGACCACACATGAGCTTCATGGAGTGACCGAATGTTAGTTGTTAGTTGGCTTTAATCCGTTAGTTAGTTTTTCAATTTTTCAATTAAAGACTCGGCCCACATAGCCACAAGTATGGCCGAACCCTCTTGTCTAGATTAGGGAGAGTTAGCGGCCCTTCAAGTCCTTAGTCCAAACAGATTTACCTTAGGTTCACTAGCCTATAAAAAGGGTCACTTTGTATGGTTGAGGGTTTAGACTTGATTGATGATAAAATTTCAGTTTTGTTTCTCTTCAATTTCGAGAGTTACACCTTACTTGCTTGGCAAGGATTTTTGAGCAATCTCGCGTATTGTCCTTGATTGTTCATCCAGCCTATCTACTTGAGTAACCACCTCAATTGGAGTAGCCGTTCTACCGCCTTGAATCAAGTCGTGTCGTCCCTCTTGGTTCTAGGTCTCGAAAATCCAAACGGTTGGAAATCCCACTAGATCTTTGGGCAAATGTGCTACATGTTTTGGAACGAGTTGGCCGAGGAGCGTATCAGATGGTGTCTTTTATTAGACAATATTTTGACCAAAGTTTGTCGGTAAAGAAAAATCCAAAGTAATTCCTCCTCCACTAGCCAAAGATATTTTTGCACTATGAACTCATAATTTTGGTAGAATTAAAAAGATGTGTTTGTCTAGTGGACCCAACAGTAGAGCCTTAAGAGTGGAAATATATATGGATGTTAAATAGGGGCCGTAAACAGAAGATTAGTGAAGCAACATGGACAAAGGAGTGCTATAGCATTTTCCTCTTAGGTACATTCAATTATTGTGTGCATAATTTGACACAAGTCCTGAGAAATTTAAATGAAACATTTTTTTGAGTACATCAAAATCTAGATTGTTAGCTTTTAGTGTTTTTATCCTCTTAACTCTTAAAAACCCTCTCTCACCACTGTATAAAGCTACATGTTTTCCCTTGTGTGTCACTTTATAGTGTGTCAACCCACACTTATTTATAAGTCACATTACTTGGTCAACACATAAGTAATAATAATAGGAAATAACAGCTAATTTCTAACTTATATAGGACAAGAAATGATTTCTAATTTCTAAACTCATATAAATAGAAAATTTCGAAGATATTACTTTAAGTAACTAAAAACTAGTTACTTTCATACAAAATTAGGAATCTACCTAAAAAAAATTAAACCAATTTCTTAACAAATTTTGATCTTGATGAATATTTATTTTACTAACCATTTGCCTTCAACTATCAAATAATATGGTACTAAACTACACAAATCGAATTACTATAGTCCTAACACAATTGATTCAATTGGCAAATGAACATATGTAATTACTTCGAGTCCAACCTCCAGTTGACTCGTGAGAGTGATAAGTCAATATTTTACATGTATTTCATATGATTACATGCAAGTTTTTGTTGTGTTTTTAGAGGTTCATAGCCATTTTTAAGTTTCTTTTGGTGAAAATTTCTTCATAGTGAACTAAATGTGCAAAATGAGTGGATCAATGCATAAATATATGGTATTTGTAGGTTATTGGCACATGAAACACTTGTTTGAGTTGAAGAAGATGCAATATACTTCTTGGAGGATATCACATAAGTGAAACAAGAAGAGAAAGTTGCGTAAAAAAGGAAGAAAATTGAAACTAGAAACAAGGGAGCTGGATCCGAGTTCAGATCTATCCCACTCTCCTTAAATCCGAGACCTTGTCTAAAAATCTGAAGGAGCAGATCCAAGGGCAAAGGATCCGAGCTCGGATCCCTATGAGAGAGGCCTCGGATCTTGCTTGCAAAACAAGTGAAAGAAATTGAAGAACTTCATATCAGAGCTCGGATCAGTATGGTACCCTTCGGATCCCAAGGCTCGAATCTACCTCTCTCTTCTGCAATTTTGTAGAACAACTTGTGCACATTTCACACTTACATTTTGACTTTTCTTTCACAACAAATTTCGGCTAGAAAGCTAGCAAAGCATCTTGTACACTTAAAAAAGGAATATTGGAGATTCCAAAGGGAGGCATTTTTGGGAAGGAAAAGTAAAAGAAACAGGAAGAATAAGTTAAAAAGGGGAATCAAAGAAGAAAAAGGAGAAGAGAAGAAAAAAAAGAGGGTTCTTTTCCAATTTTCTCTCTAGTTTTAGTTTTTAGTCTACTTTTCTTATTTCTTTGGAGAAACTTGAAGAACACTTGATGTAATCAAATATTGGGATGGCTATGAAGTTAATGAAGCTTGGAGATCTTGTTTCTTCACTTAAATGAGCAACTCTTCCTCTTTTTTCTCTTTATTTGCTTGAAAGATGTTTGGTTTCATAGAAGTTATGAGCTTTATTGTGAAATACACTAAGTGTAACTAGATTTTCTTGTTCTAGGGGTAGATGAAATTATTTATACTTTGATTATGGTTAGATCTAGTTGATTATTATTATATATTGTACTTGCTTGTTCACTTATTTATGCTTTAATACTTGTGAATGTTTAATCACCATTAGCAAGCCATTCAGTTGTTATTAATCTATACAAAAAATTGATTATAATGATGGTAAATGAGTGAGTGGAACTTAAGTAGTAAACACACAAAAGTAGTGATGCATTTAGGTGGATTTGTATGACATTTCTTGTGCTTGATCTAGTCGACACTTGAGATTTTACCACTATAGTAGGTAAACTTATGTATTAATTAATTCCGGTTCATCGGCGAAAACGAATTGCGATTGCCTTAGTGAAATGCATCCCTAGCAAGACAAGAAACCTAGCATTAGTTGATTATTTCTTCTATGATTGAGTATGATTAGTGGATTTTATTTGACGAGCGCAGGGTATGCATATCAATTTAACTTATCCACAATCAAATTTTGCATTTATAAACTCCTAAATACTCCACACGCGATTTATCGCAAGTATACGAATCGTGAGCGAGTATAGGGCATTAAGGATCGATCGCACAGGGAAGATTCCAATTACCGGTGTTTTTTGAACTCCTTTATTATCTAGACTACCATAAACATGAAATTAATGAAAATAACACTAGAAAGCTCCTAGAGATATGGAATTCCTTACTACTCTTGCAAATGAAGTTATCAGTTAAGTAAATGCTATTATCTTGGCTAGTTATGGCGTAATTTCCCAATGTATGTGAAACTTACTCTCGTAGTGAATCAACTATACTTGTAACTAAACCATACCTACTCTCGTGGTTATGAAATTAACTACAAGCTCATTTCTTCTATAAAATTACATGAAACAAGTCACTAAAGCCACAAAGGTGCACCTCTACTCTCGTGAAAATTTAGTCCAAGTTCAACTGATATTTTCTTGATGTTAGAGGCTGAACTAGCTCTTGTTTAAAACATGAAAGTTGTAACTCTTTGAGTTAGATTTCCAATGCATCAAGAATCATCCAATTTGGAGATCTGTGGATTGAGCAATGACCAAAATACCCTTGACTAGTCAGAACCTTGTTTCAGCTTTCGACCCTGAAAATGCACTTCTGTATTTCGACTTTTTGACAAGGAAGACAACTGAACTGGATTTTGATGTCTTCATACCAAATGTAGATCTTCTCTTAGCTTCAAAAATGGTTCAAGAATCACCCCAATCTGATACTTGTAACTCAAGATATAGCCAAAATACCACAAGATGTCAAAGCTGTGAAACTTGCTTCCTTTCATTCTTGATTGCATTTCCTCTTTTGCATTTCATATTCTCTTTTAATCACTTCAAATCATCATCAATCATTCAATTATCTTCTTAAGTCACTCCATTTGATGATTGAATCCTTAAACCTATAAAAACATAAAGTTTTCACCATAAAAATCTATAGAAATGCTATTTTTACCACTTAAATCATAAAATGCATATTTTCACTAGAAAACTTAGTTCATTAGCTATAAAAGTAATTAAAACACATCAAAACTAATTAATAAAACACACTAAAAAACACGTAAAATAGACTCTTGTCACTATTCCCTAGGACACATGTTATTTGAGTTACTCCAAATTTGTTGCTTTGAATTGTCTTATCATTATTCTATGATTAACCTTTGAATTGTCTTATCATTATTGTTGCTTAAATTTGGTTGTTTATTGAGTAGTTTAGATAATAGAGAGTGTAATTAAGCCTTACTACTTCAAAAGTGGTTCTGATGGGATTCGACCCTATTTTCTTTGTACCGCACAATACACGACTCATACACTTGCGATTAACGAGGAAATTAGGTTTAAAATTAGAACGCAAGTATAAACCTCACCAGAGAGAATGCCTCCATTCACTAGTTCTTTTTGTAAGATTTTCCTTCTTGCTACCACTTGCAACTTAGAATCCCCCTCTCTATTTGTAACTATTGAGGCAATCAAATAATAAAATCACCCACATCTTCCCATCATCAAGACTATCTAGCCATGTGGTTTCCAAAACTCTATCTACAACAAAAAATTCATAGCCATCAGAGTCTTTTAGCATATGAAAATTAGATTCTTTTGTTATTTAGGACATAGATTATGCCACCCAAAGAACATAATCAGAATCTAAAACACTATTTGGGATAAAGTATCAACTATTCGAGTTGTTAAAACATCTCCACCAGTTCACATCTAAAATCAATATTGGACTCAAGTTTTTTCTTGACCCTTGAATCACTGTCTAAATTCATCGTAAAGTATCCTCCATGCATTCTGATTTCCCATCCTTCTCCATCAATACTTCTTTGCAAGCATTTGAAACAAGGATGTCTTCAACAATTAAATTGTTGAATTGGAAATCGTCACGAACACACTTGATCTCAATAATCAATTAGGACCCAATTACAAACTTCGCTCTGATACTAGTTTGTTAGGATCTTGTCACAGAAAAAATAACTATCAAGACCTCAAATACACAACAATTTAATGACAAATAAGCCACAAGTATGAAAATATAGATACACAAGATTTAATGTAAGTCAGCTCCATTACCAAACTTACATCTATGGAGAAAACATCCTTTCTTTATTAATAAAGAAAAATTTCATACAAGAATACAACTTGAATCCAAACTTAGCCATTGTATAATTTCTCTCACCTCCCAAGAATTCTGTCTCATCCCATGTATAAGGCTACATATTGCCCTTGGTGTGTCATTTTGTAGTTTGCTAACCCTCACCTAGTTAAAAGCCATATTACTTGGCCAACACCCAAGTAGTAATAGGAAATAATTACTATTTTCTAGACTTATACAAAATAGGAAATAATTTCTAATTCTTCAAAACAAAAAAATAGGAAATTCCTGAACTACTACTTCATATAACTAAACAATAAGAAAACTAATTATTTCTATACAAAATAAGAAACAGTGCCTAAAAAGTATTAAGCCAATTTCCTAATATTTTACTTTGAAACTTACTAGCAGCTCCACTTGTTTTAAATTTGCATTGTTTAATTAAGATAAAAGATGAACCAAACTACTCGATACTTGAATCAAGTTTGACTCGATAAAAACTTGCTCAAATTTGATTTGCAAACTGATCAAGCCAAACTTAAACATCATTTTGTGTTTGGTAAAATTTTAAATTCAGTTTGATCTTAGCTTGATTAGTATAAAACTTGATTTTATAGGTAAAACATTCAAATTACTCCAACTCAACTTATGTCTGACTTGGTGAAAGCTCGTTTGAGCTCGACTTGGTAAATAAACAAGCTAATTTAAATACAATTTCAAACTCGTTAAAATAATCATACAAATTTGAATACTAGAAAATTTGGCATGATTAGCTTCCTTTACACCCTTATGTTTAGAAAACTTGAAAAAAAAAAAAAAACAAAACGAAACAAGAACTGGTTCTCAATCTACTGGAATTCAATCTTGCTGTTGTACTTAAAATGCAGCCATGCTGAAAATATCTATGCATTATTAGTTGGCCACTCACTTCGACTTCTTCTTATCTTCAACTTCTTCCTCCTCTTTCTTTTTTTTTTGGTTTCAGTACGGTAAACCCATAAAATTATATTTCTACCCACTTTGCCCCATTATTGTCTTACAGCATTACTAAACAACACGAATGATGATTGCGAAATACAAATTAGGGACATGAGATTCACGAAATAGAGGACGTAGAAAACAAACAGGAGAACAAGAAATTTATTTTATCTTCTACTCACACTTTAATTAATCATTTTTCTTTCTTTTAACTTACAATACTCAACCTCCTTTAACTTCAATTTCGTTCAAAGTTTCTCTTTAAGTTTTTTTTCGTGCCTTAAACATGACACATTTCCTACTACTTTTTTCTTTTAAACAAAAATAAAACATTGATACGTGGCTCTGAAGGTGCGGTATAATTTGTTCCTTTTGTTTTCTGGGTAGAAGTTCTTGGAGTATGACCGCTCATGAATAAGTTGTTTTCTCCCGTGGGGCATTTGATGGCCTATATCCTTTCTTATCATGGTTGCTATTACAATACAGCCAGCCAACGAAAGTAAATGGAGACAGAGAGATGTCGCATCGAGAGGAAGGCAAGGCTGATCCTGTTTCATCGTCGGGACCAATAAATAGGGAATTTGAAAAATCTAAAAGAAAAGAAGAAAACAAATGTAACTGTGTCAATTTACAAATAACCAATATTGGTGAGAAGAGGATTGGATTGGGTGGCAAGATGGGAAGGATTGTAAATAAGAAATTTTGAATTAAAAACCTTCTACTTATAAAAGTTAATAAAAATAAAAATAAAAAAGTAACCAATATGGGTGGAGTCAATACATATAGAGACTAACTGTGTACATTACAACTAATAACACGCATAAACAGAATAAATTCACATTTAATGAGACTTGAATCAATGGCCTATGATTATTGAATCTTAACCTTGATTTACTAGACCAAGGCCTCACGGTACAAATTGTATAAGTTAACTATTTACTTGGTCAATGCCAACTGTGGAGGCTCAGAAACTGAAAGTTTTTTTAAAAAAAAAGATTTCCATGCTAATAAGAAAGATGGTACGCCACAAAATTTAATTACTACCAAATTATGTAAATGACAATTTGTAGAAAAAAATACAAAGTAATAATCATACAATAAGTTATACCTCCCCACTTTGAATTGGGTTAACTTTTTTTCTAAGCCTGTTTCAAGCAAAATTCACCCAACTTATTCAAAAAGTTTAAGCTGCGAAATATTTATATGAAGAAAAACTATTTCAATACAAGATAAAAGATGTAAAGCAAGTCGCAAAAGATTGGATTTTTTGGATTATTGGAGCACTCCTTATTGGAAAGGACGAAAATTCAATATCACATCATAGGACCAGCTGGTCAATTATTTTGCAAGGCGAAATAGTTATGAAATTGACATGAAGAAAGAGTTCCCACACGAGTTCATGAATCTATGAGATATGGGGACTAGTCGTGGTCGCCACCTGGAAAATTTGGGAAAATTCCTTTTTTTTATTCCCAACCAATAAAGTATGGATGGTTTCAATTTGATTGCGTCTATAAAGCAAAACATGTTTTAAAACCATAAGTCGCTTTCAAAAATAATAGTCTGCTCGATCAATTTGGACAAGATTATAAGAAAGGATCAAAGGCCCTTGGCAATTACAGAGTTCCAACTGATTATCTAGGCCATTCAAATTTAATTTGCTTAAAAAAAATTTCTTTTATAGTTGAAACTTGAAAGCCCATACTTGGTCGACATTATTTCGGCCTGATTTTGACCGTTACTTGTAAACTATGCCCTTATCTTCTCAGAAAGTAGCAACCATCCCCACGGTCTTGCTCCTCCTTGTTTGTTATTCTGCATCAGAAGACCACCAACATAAAATCAACCCTTACTTCTCCCTTTCCAATCTTAACTTTGCCGACAAATCTATCATTTTTTCCTTCCCTTCACGCAATCTCCTTCCACTCAAATCAGGGAAGCAGTACCCATGAAATATTCTTTTGGGATAAGAACAAGTTCATATCATATATGAGGCGTCCTCATTATATAATATCACCTAATTTTAGATTTTGATTTTGAAACAAAATCAGTTTTTTTTTAGTTCTCATTTGCTTTTGCTTCTAAATTTTAGATTTTTTTAAAGGTTAAAAAAGTCAAAATCTAAAATCTACCCAAGAGTAGTAATTTTGTTGATTTTGATCAATCTGCTTTCTGTAAAGTCTACAGCTAATACAACTGCATCAGAGTAATAGAGATCCTTAATTAGCTTATTAGTGTTCAAACACTATTCCATAAGGAAATAAGATGATATTAATTGATTTTAAGAAATAAAATCTCAATTTTATTTGTCCTTAAAGTAAATTGGCTTATTCTTTTGCTTTTTTTTTTTTTTTTTGAGTTTGTGCCTGCGGGTCTATGGAAGGGCTAGTCCGTGGGGGAAGAAAGATGTTGGAAGATGAATGAGAGAAGCCAAGTAAGAAAAGAAGAAA
The DNA here is from genome assembly GCF_003713205.1 of Coffea eugenioides. NCBI lineage: Eukaryota > Viridiplantae > Streptophyta > Magnoliopsida > Gentianales > Rubiaceae > Coffea > Coffea eugenioides. The sequence continues at coordinate 48,314,446 of NC_040037.1, read as the reverse complement.
CAAGAAACGGTGTTGTTTGGGGAAGTGTTTTGAAACTCGAACTAGATTGGTCATTGAATCAAAAAATCCCTCACCTGCTCAGCCTGAGTTTACAAATTATTTTGAACCGCAATGACCTGGTAAAAAATCCAGTTTAATCATGAAAAGCAAGGAAAAATAGAAAAGTTATTCATTTGTTTTGTGCACCCTTTTCTTTTTTTATTCTTTTAAATTCCTTTTAAAGTTTTCCATAAAATATGTCTACCATAGTTTGATGGTTCTTTTTTTTTTTTTCCGAAACGATATTTGATTATATTACTTCCAAAACATGTACAAGTGCGAGCAAAGGCTCGAGATAACTTTACAATCAGTGTGTTTAACACTGAGGAAACAAAGTTCCTCATCGATTGTGATGCCTAAGGCATATAGACTAATCCTAGAACTTAGATGATTGTTACCACTATTAACTAGACAAAAGGAGCACATATGAAACATCCCTTTCAATTGTACAATATCCTCCACCATAGTAGCTACTCTAATATCACTTGCCTTTTGAGATCGTATGAGATTGAGAAGTTGCTTGTTCAGAACCTGGAATTGTACCTTCCTTTGTTGCAAGGTGGTTGCTTTGCACATAGCCAGTTTAAGTGCTACTGCTTCGTCCACTAGTTGTACCCCTGAACTTCTTTCTCTTAATGCCCATCCTATCTTTGGCTCTTGGTTCCCCTCAGCTAAAGTGATTCCAATGCCTAAGACAGGTTTGTCTGTGTAACTTGTTGCCGCAACTCTCATGATCACTGTTCCTCCTTCCGGCTCTAATTGCTGGTCATCATGGTTGTCAAGTGATGTTTCTCCTGTACTCATCCTAGTTTCCTTGTTTGTTGCTTCTTCAAATTCTAGCCATTCCTCCTGAGCCTTCTTAATTGTCTTCCACGGCTGATGATATTCCCCCTTGAATTCCCAATCATTTCTGGCCTTCCATATCTGCCACAGAATGTTGACAGTGAGGGCCAGATGTTGTGCTCCTGATGCTCTATACCTTGCCTCGGTGATTGCTGTCCACCATCTTTTGAAACATCCATTATATTCTTGCGTGCCTTAGTTATATCCATTATATCCATTATAGTTTGATGGTTCAATTGCAAAACATACCCCTTAGTTATAGCAAATCCCCCACTAAAATTATGTCTGTTGACTTTACTCCACCGTTACTCCATTAATCAACTCAAGCATTATATTCCGGTAATGTCAAAAAGACATTCATACCTAGTAAATGCCCTCAAGGTATTACAGGTTTTATATTTTACCCTATAAAATTATCTTTTTCTCAATTTGTAGTTTTGTCCCAAGACCATTATTTAACTCCAATGTTTTATAATACCCAAGAAAAACAATGTCTAAAAACATTTATATCGTTGACATGATAGTGAACAAAATAATACCTTTATGGGTATGAATCTAGTTAAATTTTATCTTTTAATTACACTTTTTTTATATAGAGGGACATATCTTGCACATCTCATGCCATAAATTGCAAAATAACAAAATCTTATTTAAAAATTAAAATGTGACATATTACTAAATTTCTAAAAACTGCTTAATAACTATTAATCTCTCTTTTTGATTGTGCATATAGGTTTAATTTTCATTTAATGGCTAGATTTTTGGTTTATATAAAAATATACACTTTTTCCTATTAGTAATACTCAAAAATGGAAAAACATGATGGATTTGGCTTCCAAAGCTTCTACAATCAATTTGTAATGCTGAGAGGTACTTTCTTCAAATTTCAACGATTTATCATAGGGTATTTTTTTTATATATTGGTGAATTTAACTAATAGGGGAACAAAGTGAGAAAAAGACAATATATTAGAAGGTAAAATGCAAAACTCACTATATTCATGGGGGGAATCTTATAAATAATCCAAGTTTGATACTCAAAAAACATTTATTGTGCTTTGTCTTGATCTATGGATAATTTGGACAACTATGATGGTCTACTCTGCCCCTGTGGGGTTTCCATCCCACATCGGTTCTCTAGGGGGGTTGGGTTGGGTTTATAAGTCCCTGGGAGCTCTTCAAGAGTTGCCGGCTTTTGAGGTGTCTTCTGGGATTAAGGTTTATAGACAAAAGTCTTCCGTTTCGGAAAAAAGACAAAACAATGGGTACACACAGGGGAGTTATAGTTTCCATCTCACATCGGTTCTCTGGGAGGGTTGGGTTGGGTTTATAAGTCCCTGGGAGCTCCTCAAGAGTTGCCGGCTTTTGAGGTGTCTTCTGGGATTAAGGTTTATAGACAAAAGTCTTCCGAAAAAAAAAATGATGGTCTACTCAAATTTTTTCAGGGTCAAAAGCAGTAAGCCCCAAAACGTTTGGAATGCTTTGCACTATAGTCGCTTTTTTTTTTTTTTGGGTGCCATTTTAGTACTTGTGTTAGTCAAACTTAACATTTGACTGTTAAATGGTAGTAATTTCCAAAATTACCCCATCGAATATGAAAAAAATACCTGTTGTCGTAAATTTAATAAAAAGATCTCCACAATGCTTTTACCTAAGCAAAAACCCAGTAACCATTTTGTATAAATATAAAAAAAATTTTAAAATTTAAAAAAAAAAAGAAAAAAATCACAACGCTTTTAATCAACTTAGATGAAGTGTTGTATTTTTAACACTTCTTCGTCAACAATTTTTTTTAAATCTATCTAAACCAACATTTCTTTCTTTCACTTATCTTTTTGCTTCAATACGTTTTGTACCTAGGGATTTATGCTTCCTTTTCCCTCAAAATTATGAGCTAAATACATTCGTTTCCAGAATAGAGAATTAGCAATAGCAATGCTATTATTCATGTTCAACTCATTTGAATTTGAAAAATTTTGATCACAGAATAAAAAAATGAAACTTTTTTTTACCCTAATAAACAAATAAACTTGAAACAAGATTGAAATTGTTTGCCAATAGACAAATTAGTGTGCAAGCGGATTGAATATATTAGTGAACCCCCTCAAAAAATTATATTGTTACCCCACTTTGCCCCCTTATTCTCCTTACCAGCATTGCTAACCAATGCAAGTAAATATTGTCATACTTCTTTTCTACAAAATGAGGACGTAAATTTATCAGATAGAAAATAGAGAAGAAAAAAAAAAAGGAACAACAAGGAGTGAGGCCATTTTCTAGTTTTATATTTACATTTTAGTCATATAGTTAATCATTTTTCTTCTTTTAGATTGTAAAACTCAACCTCCTTTAATTTTCAATTTCATTTGAATGTTATTTAATTTTTTATCTTTGTTCTTCAAATTTGGCATATTTCCTCCAAAATTTTTTTTTAAGGAAAAGTACATAAAACATTGGCACGTGAAGTTGGTGGCAGGCATTTAGCTTGTATTCAAGTGGCCGCGAGGATGGAGTATCACTTGTATTCTGGGTAACTGTTCTTGGACTAAGGCCACTCATGGGTAAGTTATTTTCACCGGTGGGTTTTTGATGGCTTATCTCCTTCTTATCATGTTTGCTCCTGCAATAGCCAGCCAAAGAAACAGAATGAGAAAGAGAAATGGACGCATGGAGACGAAGGCCCGGCGTTGTCTGTTTGGTCATCGGTCCTAATTGACAGGGTGTCAAGCCTGTGCAATAATAAATACCTGCTCAAACAAAATATAATTTCTGTAGATAGTGATAAGTAGGGTCGAATCCACAGGGACTGGGGATAATTTATTTCTTTTAGAGTCCGAAGTATGGGGGATTTTTGGAGAATATAAAATAACTAATTAACTAACTAATAAAACAACTAATAGAAATGAATAGAAATTAATCAATAACCAATATGACTCTAGCCAAAGGTACAACTTTTCAGACACGGTCCATGCAACTGATCATCGACGCAAAGATAATTCAATTACTTATTAATAGATTGGTTATAGTTGCCATACACGCGATGAACAACCAGCCTTTCCTTAATTTCTCGATAATTAAGGTACGACCGTTAACTATTTCTCTAACCAAGAAATAACCATAGGTACGACCATAGGATTTAATTACTCGATTGCATTAATAATTAGAAAAACCCAATCCTAACCAACAAACACGCTACGGGGGTTTGTTTAAGTTAGATCATATGTTTCCCTAACATGAAACCAATCACGCTAGTCGCCACTGGTATTAATCAATTGAACAATTACTGATTCAATCAATTAATTTGGCATTAGATCATTAGGTTAATTCGAATATCGGGCCCTTGACATTCAAATAACATAACAAGCATAAGCAATTAAATCAGGAAACGCACAAATACCAATAAATAAAATAAATAAATAAAATAATTAAATCTCACAGATGTTCGAAACCGAGTCCTCAAATTGACCTTCGACTAGGAAAACTTAGCCACGCCTCATGAGAAAATCTCCAAGTAATTTAACTGAGGTTCAGGCCATCAAAGGAACCAAGAAAGAATAAAACTAAACTATGCTAAAAAAAACTCTATGTAGCCTTTCTTCCGGTTGTCCTTATATAGCCAAAAGGAAATGACTAAAGCTATCTAGGTGGTCCCCACACATGTGGACAAAGTCTCCAAATTGCTTCTTGTTCCAAGTCTCTCTAAGTTGCTTTCTTTGAGGAGCCCCAAATGACTAAATATCTTTTACTAGCTTTGTGGTCCCCCCACCAATTCAAGGCCCCAAGGGTTGAAGCCCTTAGAAGTCTTCATTTTCTCTATAAAATCCCTCATTTTTGGTAGTTTTCTATTTCATTCCTGAAATTAAGTCCAGATACCAAATATAAGTAGATATCACCAATTAACACAATATTTGGCAGGGATAAAAGGGGAAATTAATAATAGAATTACTATCAAATAATGCCCTATCAATTCCCCCCACACCTGAATCATGCTTGCCCTCAAGCATGAGAACCGGTATTGGACACCAAAATTAGACAATGGCTATTCTCCACTTACCGTATTGCCACAATACTCAAAGAAATATATATCAAGCATCACAGGTCAAGATCACAGAAAAATCGCCCCGGTTAGCCTCCTAACCATCGACTCTTCCAATTTAAAGCAAACTAATCTAGGGAGAAAGGATAATTACTCACATTCATCAGCGACTGGTCCAATTATTAACTAAAATCTCAACATTAGCCTATGAATCGGTAGCTGACTCCTTTCACATTCGACACACTTTTTATTTATTTCTTTCTCTCTCCCTGTTTTCTTTTTTTTTTCTCTTTTTTTTTGATTGTTTTTATTCAAAGGGCTTAGTCCCTCTAGCCATTAGAGCCTTTTGACGCGAACTCCAACATTTGTCAGATGAAGGGGCCCGGTTACTCAACTCCGCTTGCTAGGTGACTCAGTGCTCATAGCCATCACCACCTTTTGACGCGAGGATCAACACTTTAGGTGAAGATCCCCAGTTACTCGGTGGCGATAACTAGCGGAGCACAGCCAATGCTAACCATATAGCACAATAACTAAAACAACGCAAAAAAAATAACAGTAGCCAGCAAACTTCCAAACATGGAGAACTAAAATTAATAGCCGGACCAAATCACATGAAAAATGCCAACAGTCATCCCATATGCCTAGAAAAGTTAACTAAAAATTAGAAAAGTCAAGCACTTGCTGATATTCACCAGAGAGATATTCCTGACTTAACCCCCTTAGCTTGATACCATGTTTTTACTAAAACTCGGCAATATCAGAATTAGAGACAAAAACCAACATCCGACTTGGTATTCAAATTAGAACTGACCACTAGAGAAAGGAAGAGAAGATAAACGAAAATGAGATAACCATCAAACTAAGAGCAAAGGAAAAACACCAATCAGGGAATACTAGCACTCAAACAGAGACCCCCCCACACCTAAATGACACATTGCCCTTAATGTGATAAACCAGCAACAAAAGTAAAGAGAAGGGCAACGGTACTTCCCCAGAGTCGTCAAAACATGGGAGGGTTAGGCAGAAACTGAGGAGGGAACCCGGCTTGCTGCATAAATGCCGCTAGATTCTGCGCCATATTGTGCACGTTAACGTCAATGTGTTTCTGCCGCGTCACAAGCCTCTCGACCGTGTTTCGGAGATGGTGCCATTCCTCGGCCGTTGGGACAGGAGGGGGGGAGCGGAAGAAGAAGGACCGGGGTCACCGCCTGCCGTGGAGGCTCTGGCAAAGGATAAACGAGGAGGAGGTCTAATCGGCCCCGGGGGAACAATCTCTCACCCGTTGTCACCCTCCCGTACCAAACCCATTCGCTCCAAGTACGGGATGTCAAGGCCTCCATTTGACAAGCAACATGTAAATCATGGTTAGAGAGATCAAGCAACTGTAAGTTAACAGCCAAATGGGTGATATACGACCCAAGAATCAAGGGGCGCTTCTTCTTTGTCAAAACAGACTTGAATTGAGAAGCGAGCCAACACCCCAAGTTAATTTTAATATTATTATGCATACACCATATGAAAAAGAACTCTGGCTTAGACAATATACCCGAGCATTTCGCCTACCCGAGAAACTATACGCTAGGAAGCGCTGGATGTAGCGAGAAGCCGGGTTCTTGATGTAAGAGCTCTTGGACTGGCGAGGATCATAAGGGGCAGGGTCGACGGACAGCGCCTCCCACATACTTCGATAACGAGAGAATAAAGGCTCTATGTAGTCGCAGGCACTCTCGGCATACTCCCGAGAGGCGGCATAGGCCGTATCAATAAAGCCAAAAGCTAAATTAAAATCAGTAATCGACTGGTGGAACTCCTGACCCATCAATCGAAAGCGAATGACATCGGGGGTAGACACAGTATAACCAGTAGTAATGGTGAACTCAAAAGTGGCATAAAACTCCCTAACCAACTCAACAAAGGCCGGGAGGTCAACAATACGAGAATATGGGCGCCACCCAATGCCATTGATCAAATGGTGGACGGGGACGCTAATATCTAGAAGGCCCAAGCTGGCGGCGTCCAGATATCGGCAGGGAGTGATCTGCCGCTCACAACAAACAGCATATCGCTGCTTGTCGGCGGCCCTAGTGAAGTGCAGATTTCCCCCAAAATGTGCAGGGTCAGAGATATGGACGTCCCTCTGTCTCCCAAGGCGAGCTCTCCTCCCAGAGGAGGAAGGTTCGTGCGAGGGGTCAGAGTCGGGAATAGTGGGTTTGGGTGGTGGAGGCTGTGATTGTCTAGGTGCCCAAGACTTAGAAGAAGATCGAGGCCTCACCATGGTGACCAACAGGCAAACCAAAACAATAGAAAGCACAAAATAGGAATCCAAGAGCTAGAAAAAGACCCCAAACAAGTCCAGTATACCCAACCCAACCGAGTAGCAATTATAAGCGTCACGGGCGCCCCTGATAAGCAAATATAAGCGTCACGGGCGCCCCCAAATTTAACCAGCAATCGCAGTAATTCACCTACAATTGGACACCAAATATATGAATCAGACACACGTGGACCTAAAATCGGCGTCACTGTCTCTAAATGGACAGTCAAGAACCCACAACAATTTACTAAATTAGTAATTGAGCCAAGCAACAGGCAATTCCAGCAACAGCAGTTGAAGTTAAACAAAAATAGCGCAACGACATTGGACAGTTAATCACACATTCAATCCAACCAAAAGTGCTAGCAAAAGCAGATCAGAATGTGGACAACAGCTATAGGCAAAAGGAACCGCACCAGTACCACTGGTGTATGCACAGGGAAAATTTAGATCAACTGCCCAACAATTCAGTAAATATTAGAAAGCATCCCACATAGAGCAACAACTGAACTCAATTTTTTTTCACAATGAACCCTAGAACTTGCCCAACTCAGTTAACTATCAGAGAAACCCTCAAAACCAACCCTAAGATTACAGGAGAAATCCCACAATCATGGCGGACAAATACAGCGAATTATCCCTCCACACGAAGTAAGGGGAGGGCAAACAATTCCAGTAGGTAATGTCTAGAAATTTCTACTAGGGAGGGAAAACAATACCTCCACCTGTCAACTTTGGACAGGTGGCGACGGCGCACTGAGGAAGGAAACGCGAGAGGGCCTGTATGCGAGATGGCGACGCTGGTGGGCGCCGTGCGGCTGGGCAGGCGGGGGAGAAAGGCGCGACGTGCGGCTGTCGTGCCTGGTGGTGCTCGCAAGGCAGCGGAGAGAGGGGGAGCTGGTGGAGGTCGAGCGATGGTGGCGGACGAAACGGCAATGGAGGAGATGCGCGCGGCCGTGGGTGCGAGTAGCGGAGTAGCGGCAGTTGGCGGCGGGCTGGCCCGTGGTAGAGCTGCGAGGTGAGCGATGCCCGCGCGCGCGCGAAGACGGCGGCGCGCGATGAGTTTCTCGCGGGCTGTGGCGGCGCTCGGCGAAGGGTTTCAGTCGCAAGAGAAAGGGGAAAAGGGAAGGCGAGGCAGCGGGGAAGAAAGGAGAAGAAGAGGGGAAAAAGAAACAGGGGAGCGGCAGAGGAGAAGAAGAAAAAGAAAAAAAAGAAAGAAAGGAAAGAAAGAAAAGAAGAGAAGAAGGAAAAAGGAAAGGAAGAAAAAGAAAAAAAAAAAAGAAAAAAAGAAAGGCCGCGCTATGCTCTGCCATATATATATTTTTTTTTTTGAAATAATAATAATAAAAATAAATAAATAACAATTTTTTCCTTTGCTTTTGGGTCGTCAAACATGGCGTGGGCACGCCCAGATTAGAAAACATCCACTGACTCAGAGAGTCACCTTACGCACTTTAACGCGTGCCCTCCTCGCGTGGGCACGCCAAGATTCTATTTTCTGCCGGCGTCGCGAGATGTTGAGAATTTACTAACACGGTGCGGGCACGCCATGTTTTACAAACGTCCTCTGACCATGGGACTTGGACTGAGACGCTTAACGCGTGCCCTCCTTGCGTGGGCACGCCAAGATTACCTATCCTGATCAGAGTTAAAAAACATCAAGAGTGACTAGTACCCACGTGAGAAACGACATAATTGAATAATTAAGCACTAAAACAACAAAATTAACAATTGGGTTGCCTCCCAAAAGCGCCTTTCTTTAACGTCTTTGGCTAGACGTTGTCCAAAACTTTGCTTAAACTAAGCAAATCGAGTCCTCTAAGTGCATCATCTCCACTCGCTCAATTGGGAAACCTTCATAATATGGCATGAGACGGTGACCATTCACTACAAATTTCTTCTCTTTTTTCAAACTTTGGATCTCTACTGCACCATAATGAAAGACATTAGTCATAACAAAAGGGCCAATCCAACGAGAACGTAATTTACCTGGAAATAACTTCAATTTGGAGTGATACAGTAGAACTTTTTGCCCACAAACGAATGTCTTCCTAGAGATCTGTTGGTCATGAAAAATCTTATTTTTCTCCTTATAAATTACCGCATTCTCATAGGCTTCATTGCGAATCTCCTCCAACTCCTGTAACTGTAACTTCCTTTGAATTCCGCCCTCCTCAATATCCTTATTGCATTGCTTAACCGCCCAAAATGCTTTATGCTCGAACTCCACTGGAAGATGGCAAGGCTTACCAAATACCAACCTATAGGGAGACATCCCTATAGGTGTCTTGTAAGCGGTCCTGTATGCCCACAAAGCATCTTCCAACCTTGAACTCCAGTCTTTCCTATCAGGGCGGACCATATTTTCCAAAAATAGATTTTATTTCCCTATTCGAGACTTCAGCCTGGCCATTGGTCTGTGGATGGTAGGAAGTGGAAACCTTATGAAGTACACCATATTTCCTGAACAAAGCAGCAATTGTCTTGTTGCAAAAATGCGTCCCCCTATCACTCACAACTGCCCGTGGCATTCCAAATCGCACGAAAATGTTATACTTTATGAAACCTGCTACCACCTTTGAATCATTAGTGCGGGTGGCTTTTGCTTCCACCCACTTAGAGACATAATCCACTGCTAGTAAAATATATAAAAATCCACTAGAATTAGGAAAGGGACCCATGAAATCTATACCCAAAGTATCAAAAATCTCAATGAAAAGCATGGGCACCTGTGGCAGTTGATCCTTTCGGGATAAATTGCCTACCCTCTGACATTTATCACATGTTTTACAAAACAAGTAGGCATCCTTAAATAAGGTAGGCCAATAAAATCCACTTTCCAACACTTTTCTAGCAGTCCGTTTAGGTCCAAAATGACCCCCACATGCAAAAGAGTGACAGAAAGTCAATATAGATTGGAATTCACTTTCACTTACACATCGCCTCATTATTTGGTCAGCACCTTGTTTCCAAAGATAGGGATCATTCCAGACATAGTACTTTGCATCGCTTTTTAGTTTGTCCCTTTTCGCCTTGGGCCAACCTGCGGGCAATTTGTCAGTAACCAAATAATTCACAATAGCTGCAAACCAAGGAGGGGATGAATTAATAGAAAGTAAATGTTCTTCAGGAAAAGACTCCCTTAATGGTAATTCCTCCTCCGCTACCAGTATTCGACTTAGGTGGTCAGCTACTAGATTCTCTGCTCCTTTTTTATCTCTGATTTTCAAGTCAAATTCCTGCAGGAGCAATATCCATCTTATCAAACGGGGTTTAGCGTCCTTCTTGGTCAGTAGATACCTCAAAGCTGCATGGTCAGAATACATAATTACTTTAGCACCTAGCAAATAAGGTCTAAACTTTTCTAAAGCAAAAATAACAGCTAAGAGTTCTTTCTCCGTAGTGGAGTAATTGAGTTGAGCGCCATTTAAAGCTCTAGAGGCGTAATATATTGCGTGCGCCGCTTTCTCCACTCTCTGTCCCAAAACTGCTCCCACGGAGTGGTCGCTGGCATCACACATAACTTTGAATGGGAGATTCCAATCAGGGGGTTGGATGACAGGTGAAGAAGTGAGTAGTTTTTTCAACTTCTCGAACGCTTCTTTGCACTCCTCGTTGAATTCAAAATTGACATCCTTTTGCAAAAGCCTGAAAAGTGGTGCCCCGATCTTTGAGAAATGCTTGATAAATCTGCGATAGAAACCTGCATGTCCTAGAAAAGAACGAACTTCCCGTACAGTTACGGGGTAAGGTAAAGCAGATATCACATCTATTTTAGCTTTATCAACCTCAATTCCTCTAGACGACACTACATGTCCTAGAACTATCCCGTGCTCAACCATGAAGTGTCATTTTTCCCAATTGAGCACTGGGTTAGTCTCAATGCATCTTTTTAAAATCAATGTCAGGTTATCTAAGCAATCGTCAAAACTATCACCATAGACACTGAAGTCATCCATGAATACCTCAATTATTCTCTCCACATACTCAGAAAAAATGCTAATCATGCACCTCTGAAATGTTGCAGGGGCATTGCACAATCCAAATGGCATCATTCGATAGGCAAAAGTGCCAAAGGGGCAAGTGAAAGTTGTTTTCTCTTGATCCTCTGGTGCAATTGCTATCTAAAAATAACCAGAGAAACCATCTAAAAAACAATAATAGGCACGACAAGCTAACCTTTCAATTATTTGATCGACGAATGGAAGAGGAAAATGATCCTTCTTGGTCACCGCGTTCAATTTGCGGTAATCGATGCACTGGCGCCAACCCGTAGGCTTTCGAACTGGAACGAGGTCCCCTTCATGATTTTCTTCCACAGTTACCCCTGCTTTCTTTGGCACCACTTGGACTGGACTCACCCACGGGCTATCTGAGATAGAAAAAATGATTCCCACGTCCAGAAGGTTGATTACCTCTTTCTTGACCACTTCCATCATGATGGGGTTCAATCTCCTTTGTGGTTGTCTTATCGGCCTAGCATCCTCTTCCAGGCGAATTCGATGCATGCACACGGACGGGCTTATACCCTTTATGTCCGCAATTGTCCAACCTATAGCTTCCTTATGCTCCCTTAGAACCCGTAGCAGCTTATCCTCCTCCCTGGGTGATAATTTGGATGAGATTATCACTGGTAACGTCCATTTTTCACCTAGATAGGCATACTTTAGATGCTCGGGCAGAGGTTTTAACTCCACTTCAGGTGCCTGCACGATAGAGGGTAATAGCTTTAGGTGTGGTTCAGGCACCAATATAGGAGCGACATCATACCTTAGAGAACTTTGGCCTAGTGATTGCAAGGCTCCAACCATTCTTTGCAAACTGACATCTAACTCCATTTCACAAGTTGCTTCCAGATCCAAATGTTTGGTGATTGCTGTCTCCAATTCATCCCTGCTATTAATTTCAAACACTTCTTGCACCAAAGGGTCGATTACACTCATAGCGAAAATAGCATTAGAATGACAAGGATATCTCATGGCCTCAAATATATTAAAATGAACTATTTCTCCATCAAATTCCATCGTTAGGGTGCCCTCACTAACATCAATTTTTGTACGAGCCGTGCTCAAGAAGGGCCTCCCCAACAAAATTGGTGATGGATTTGGAGAACGTTCATTACCCATATCAAGAATATAAAAATCAGCGGGGAACACTAAATTGTTCACTTGCACTAACACATCTTCTATCACCCCATCGGGATAAGCATTAGTCCTATCAGCCAATTGAATTATAATGCCAGTTTCCTTTAAGGGACCCAAATTTAGAGAAGCATAAATAGCCTTGGGCATCACATTTATAGAGGCTCCTAGGTCTAACATGGCATTCCTAATGCTAGTGTTCCCGATTTTACAAGGGATAGTGAACATACCTAGCTCTCCACACTTGGGCGGAAGTTTTCTTTGAAGCACTGCGGATACGTTCTCTCCCACAATTATCCTTTCATCTCCCCTCAATTTCTTCCTATTGATGCATAGGTCCTTCAAGAATTTGGCATACCGGGGTACTTGCTTAATTGCGTCAAGTAAGGGGATATTTATCTCCACCTTTCTAAACATCTCCAGAATTTCCTTTTTCTTGTTATGCTTTTTAAGCCTTTCCAACCTGCTAGGAAAAGGTGGTGGGTTAGGCTTAACTGGAACCACTGGGGTACGTATTACCTTTTTATTTATGCCGGGCGTTCCTTCTTCCTCAAGCTCCTTCTCAATGCGGTCCTCATTCTTGTCCTTCGGAGCTACTGGTGCTGGTCCTTCAACCTCTTTCCCACTCCTGAGGGTCATTGCACTTACATTCTTGGGATTCACCTCAGGTTGGGATGGCAGTTTTCCCTTTCCCTAGGAGTCCAGTCGGTTGACAATTGAGGCCAATTGACTCATCTGATTTTCCAAGTTTTGCATACGCGCCTTCGTCTCTTGACTGCTGGCCTCAGTGTCCTGCTGAAATTTCATAGTGTTAGAGGCTATGATTTTAACCATGTCTTCTAAGGACATACCTGGGTTAGAGGAGGGTTGATTCTTTGTTTGATATTGTTGCTGGAAGCCCTGTTGTCTATTGGGGGTGAAATTTTGTTGCTTATTTCCCCCATAGCTCAGATTTGGATGATCCCTCCAACCCGGATTGTATGAGTTGGAATAGGGGTCATACTGTCTACGTGGCATGGGCATGTTACCAGCCATGTTTGCTTGCTCAATTCCCTCCTCTTGTAACTGTGGGCACGAGTCGGTGGTATGACCACTGTTCGTACAAATCCCACACACCTTGGCCTGCTGTACATTTCCTACAGCTATCTGTCGAACAAATGAGGTTAATTCAGATAACTGCTGTTGAATGGAAGATGAGCTTACCTCGTTGACCTTTCTCGTAGGAACATCCTCTCTTGTACCAAACTGCTGGCAGTTCTCTGCCATTCGCTCGATTAGTTCCCAAGCCTCTTGGGTAGTTTTATTCACCAGTGCACCTCCACTTGCTGCATCAATGATATTTCTATCGTTTATCAGTAGCCCCTCGTAGAAGTACTAAATCAGCAGTTGATCACTTATTTGGTATTGAGGGCATCGGGTGCGCAGCCTGGTGAACCTCTCCCAATATTCATACAAGGATTCCCCGTGAAATTGTTTGATGTCACATATTTCCTTTCGCAAACTAGCAGCTCTGGACGCAGGGAAATATTTTTCAAAAAATTTTTTCTGCATCTCTGGCCACGTGGTGATAATGCCTGCAGGTAGACAGTATAACCAGTCTTTTGCCGAATCCTTGAGAGAAAAAGGGAAGGCCTTTAACTTAATTTGTTCATCAGTTACTCCCGAAGGCTTCATACTCGAACACACCACATCAAATTCCTGCATGTGTTTGTGGGGTTCCTCACCTGACAGACCATGAAAAGTAGGCAACAAATGTATTGGACCAGGTTTTAATTCAAAAGCTGCATTCTCACTAAGGCGAGGGAAAGTTATGCAGAGAGGTTGTTGGGTCAAGTTTGGAGCGGCCAACTCCCGTATTGTTCGTGCATTTGCCATGGTGACTTCCTCCTGGTCCGAATCACTCGAGTGATCACTATGCAGATTTAACGATTCCACCTCCGGATCCAGTCCTTGAGATGCACCACTGGACTGCTCCTCTCTGAGCTGTCTAGTCTCTTTCCTAGTTTGACGTGCAGTCTTCTCTACTTCAGGGTCAAAAATTAAGTCGCCTGTACGAGAAGAACGAGGCATAAACTAAAAAAATACCAGAAAGAAAGAAAGAAAGCAAAAACAAATTAGATTTAAAAAGGAACAAATAATTAATGCCAGTCCCCGGCAACGGCGCCAAAAATTGACAGGTGCCGAACCTGTGCAATAATAAATACCT